>NW_007728815.1:139923-143358 GCF_000696425.1 Galeopterus variegatus
GGCCATTTTAAACAACAAAATCATGGACAAAAAGCATAAAAATGTGAAAAACATGGCGCTAAATAGACCGTGAAAAGGACACGTGTTTGCAGAATGAGAGCTGGCACAAGAAGGCAGAGGTCACCTTTTTCAGCCTCAGCTAACTTTAAACCCACGGCCAACAGCACTATAACTCATGCCTGAATGAGGCTTATCTAAAACCCATGTTTTCACCATGAGGCACATTCACAGCTGTCTTGTGCTTAAGAACACTGGACGGCACTTCAACACTACACTTAGAGGCCATTTTAAACAACAAAATCATGGACAAAAAGCATAAAAATGTGAAAAACATGGCGCTAAATAGACCGTGAAAAGGACACGTGTTTGCAGAATGAGAGCTGGCACAAGAAGGCAGAGGTCACCTTTTTCAGCCTCAGCTAGGAACATACTCATTGGGCAGCTCAATTTTTTCACTGCTTTATGCATGTCTCTGAATGACTGGAAACAACAAAAGCACCATGAATATTGATTTTTAGGGTTACAAGTAAATTTTAGTGAGTAGACACGTTCACAAATATGGAATCCTCAAATAATGAGGATCACACCCTGTATCTTTTTTAAAATAATTTTTTAGTTATATTTGTCAAGAGAATCCCAACCAAACCTTAAAATAACTTCCTTGCATAAATATGAAATATGGACCCCTGTGTTAAGTGGCCTTTTCCCATTGCTAGTTATTCTGGGATATTGAGGATGGCCTGTTCTGTTTCACGTCATTCCACAGAGAATTGGAGAGGCTCAAAGTCTCTCTCTCCCCACCACACCATACAGCGCTCAAGAATGGGAGCTGAGAATTACTACCCAGGCCATCTGATCTTTATAAAGACTGGTGCCACCTCTCCGAGGTGCCCCTTTGGGGAGGCAGGGGCATGTGAGATTGAATGTGGAACCAGCAACTCAAAACATTTTATGTTGTGTGATAATGTCAGTTTATTGGATTAAAAACCACCACATATAAATAAACTGCTTCAGGAACAAGCCCAGAAAGGATGGAAATGCTCCTCAAAACCACTTGGAAATTATACTAAACTTTGTATAGCTCTGAGAACAATTCACTACCTGAAAAATGTAATAGATTTTACGGTTTATTTACATCTTACTGATACCACTTTTGACCTCTTACTAATTTTTGTCACATTATGTCATTGCCAAAGCGGGTTTGACTTGAAATGAACTGAAGCCTTAAGGGTCATAATAGATTTTTCTTATTAAGTGAAAATAACCTTTATCATTAAGGAGATTTTGGGGTCTTTGGTTTGGTTTGGTCAATCTTTTTCTGCTTGGGTGTCCAGAGTTATAGAGAACAGAAAGTACAATATATAGCCAATTCGATCTCATTTGGGGATTTTTATTCTTTGATATATGTAGTTAGAACATCATGTTGATGAGATAAACATTTCATTTTTAAAGAAGAAAGGTGTGTGTATCTATATCTATAGCTACATATCTATATCATGTATGTCAAATATATACCTGTATCATATCTATTTCCCATTTCTAGCACCTATCTCATGAGCTCGGTGTGAGGATTAAATGAGATATTGTAAGTGAAGAGCTCAGCACAGTGCCAGCTGGATAGATTTTAGTTAAATTACTGTTAACTCATTGTACAGTGATGAAGATAACATGAAGAAATGACAAGAACACACTAGGCAAACTCAGCACCTCTTGCCCCCCTGGATCCTTCTGTAGACCTCTGTTATTTTGACTCTCAGCACCCACTCCCTTGCCTATAGTAATTGTACCCAGATTTTCCTAGACAGTGAGTAGGCCTCCTCTATCCCACTCTCCTTCCATGTGGTTTGGGAGGAGTTGGTTCCATCACCAGCTCCAGGAGGGAGCATGTGAATTTGGACTGGCCAATCAGAGCAGCACCTCCTCCCCAGCCACTATGATTGGTTTGGGCAACACAATCAGATTCCCTCACTTGCTGGGACAAGTGAGAGGAGGGCAGGTACCCACTTTCCCACCTGACTTGTACCTAGGTGAATATAGGTTGGAAACTTCAGGAGGCTCTCTTGCTACCAGGTGGATCCCTAGAGTGAAAACAAAATTGAGGCAAGCAGAACCAAAAGATGGCAAGAGACCAAGTCCTGGTGACACTATTTAAGCCCCTGGATCAAACCACACCTGAAGGTATCAAGATTCATTTTTTTTTTTAACCTTAAATTTGTTTGAACTGCATTTCTGTCTCATGCTACCTGAACCCTGTTACAGTCTTCCTAGTCTAAGACTGAACTCCCAGGGCATGGAATCTTTGAGATTTATGAAGATTGCATTGGACGGCCAAACACCTGGATTATAGAATTCTGAAATGTCAGGGCCACAAGAGGCCTTAAAGGAAGCCTCAGGCAGTGACAAGCGTTTCAGAGTCAGATGGACCTGGGTTTGACTCTCAGTTCTGCTCTTGCTCACTGTGGGTTCTGCACAAGAGGAGTCATCATAATGGGGATGGCACAGGGAAGTGGTGGATGCACAGGGTAGACACCTCACCTGGCTAAGTCACAAAGGATGAGTGGAAATGAGCTAGGGTAAATGAGAAAGGGTGCCAGGTGGAGGTAACAGCTGGAGCAGACACCAGCAGTGGAGAGATGGCAGAATATCTGGGCAACTTTCCAGTACTTTTCTATGGCTACAGTCTAGTATTGCCCCAAGGGTGTGGAGGGGTGGGAAGGAAGAGGGGAGAGGTTTTGAGATACAAGCCTGGAAAAGGGGGCTGGAGCCACACAATGAAGGGTCTCCTCAGGCCAAGCTGAGCAGCTCTGCCTTCATCCTGAGGGTGATTGGGAACTGAGGCAGGGGTTTGAGCTACAGAGGATGTCACAAAGCTCTTTCTAAGGCTGCTGTTGGGGAGAGAAAGGAGGCGGGGGTGGGTGGAGGGAGTTGGCAGGGCAGAGCCTCGAGCAGTGGTCCAGGAGTTGGGGAGGGACTCAGTCGGCTGCTTTCAAATCCCAGCTCCACCACTTACTGTGTGGTCTTGAGCATATTACTTTACTTCTCTGAGTCTCAACTTTCTTGCCTGACATTCAGACAAAAGTCCCTCTTACCCTCCACCTTGCCTCCTTCAAGCAACATTGTAGGTTTGAAAATGCTCTGAACACTTAAAAGTCGTGGGTGGCTCCATTAGTACTGAGCTTCTCCAAATTGGATGAATAGTATGGCTTTTGGTGTCAGAAAAAATCTAGAATTAACAAGACAGTTCCTTTCCAATCACCAGCTTCCTCCTGCATGAAACAGAAGAAATAATAATAGTTCCTATTTGTCTTAGTTGGGATGCACTTAGCTGCAAGTACTGGAGAACACTGCTCCCACTTGCTCAAACTCGAGAAGATTTATCAGGAAAGTCCTGAGATAGGGACAGCTACAGGGTTGATTTGATTCAGTCACTCAAAA
>NW_007728815.1:143762-145832 GCF_000696425.1 Galeopterus variegatus
AAAATGACATCAAGGGCCTGTTTTCTTTATCCCTCTCTGTTCTGCTTCCTGTGGTGTGGACTCTGTCCTTAGGCTTTTATCCCTCATGGTGGCAAAATGACTGCCACCATTTTAAGCATCACATCCCATATCCTGCCACTCAGAAGGAGAAATAGGGTGAGCTGATTTCACAGAACTCCACTCAAAACACTTCTCTGTCACATCGGCATGAATTGGCCACTTGCTACCCAGAAATGGGGCCATGGGATGGGATTACACTTGGCCCTGAGGCAGGCATTATTCCCACTTCTTTAATGCCAGGGGTGGAATTGTCCCCTTCCCTCCCCACCTCCACCCTCCAGTGCTTCGGATACACAGACATGTGGAAATCTGAGGAAATCAGTGAAGAAGAGCAGATGACATATAGGAGACATCCACAGTGTCCTCCACATAGGGTTGCCAGATTTAGCAAATAAAAACACAGAATGCCCAGTTTATTGTATTTCAAATAAATGGCAGATAATTCCTTTTTGGATAGTATTGGGACATCTTTATACTAAAAAACTACTCATCATTTGTCTGTAGTTCAAATTTAACTGGGGGTACTGTAGTTTACCTGGCACCAGTGCTTATCAAACTTTCATAGGGGTAAAAAATCCCGTGAAGATCTGGTTGAAATGCAGATTCTTACTCCGTAGGTCTGGAGTGGGGCCTGGGATTCTGCATTTTTCACAGGCTATTGGGTGATGCTGATGGTGCGTGCCTGAGACCCACACTTTGAGGATGGGTTAGAGATGAAGATGAAGCATGTTCATTGAACTAAAGCACTCAGCACTGTGTCTGGCACATGATGAAAACTCAAGAAATGTTTGCTAATTATCATGATAATAATGATAATTTGAAAAGTGTTTGTGGATGTGTCTGTTTCTCTGTACTGGGGGACTTCTCAGCAATTGTATTTCAACAGCTGCAAATTCTCCATCTCCAGTCTGCTAACTGCAGCTGATCCTGTCACTCACCGTAAGATGATATCTTCAGGAGGGAAATATGAGGGAGGTTATAAAGGACTGTATAGCAGGAGCCGTTTCTTAGGCCTTCGCACCTGGGCATTTCTGTGAACAAAGCAATGCTGAAGCCTGACATCATCGCAGACATATCTGGTCATTCACTTTGTTCAACCGGTCTTCATTTAACATCAAATGAGGCTTGCAATCTGCAAAGTGCTGTTGGAGATTCAGAGAGCTTTTGGTTACAAGCGACAGAAACCCAAGTAGAAGGTCGAAATGGGGATTTCCTGGAAGGAGTCTGGAGAGACTCACTAAAGAGAAGGAAGAGCAGAACAACCAAACCTCAGGAAGGTTAGCGGGTGTTGGGAGCACCCAAGGCTTCCGGCCTGGGCACCTGAATTCAGCTCAGGTTTTCTGTCTCCACCACTCTGTCTGTCTCTCACCTTTCTGTGCAGCAGCTTCATTTTCTCCTCCTACAGATTGGCTTCCTCCAAAGCCACACAAACTGCCATCAGCTTCCTTGCCTCTCGCATCTGGAAACAAAGCTGCCATCAGCTCCCTAGCTTCTGACATCTCAGCATCTGTGCCAGAGATGGGTGGACTCTCTTTTCTCCATTCTAAAGCAGAGAATCCCAGAGAAGTCCAGTGATTGGCCAGCTTGGGTTAGATGACCATGGCTATACCTGCTAGCTAGTCTGTCCATATTCAAATTCAATTCTACCTCTTTCTCTCTCTCTCTCTCTGATCTTATTCAGTTTCATGGCCTTAAATTCTATTTAGATACTGAAGAGTCCCCCAAAAGGAGCTTTGTCATTGCTTTTACTGCTTAGTTGACTTGGTGTTGTCAGCACCACTCAGTGAGCTAACCAGCCATCCCTATATGGGATCTGAACCCGTGGCCTTGGTGTTATCAGCACCACACGCTCTCAAGTGAGCCACAGGCCAGCCCAGAAGCTTTTTTTTTTTTGTCTTTTTCTGTGTCCGGCAATGGATCGCAACCCTCAGTGTCGCCCCCGTACCGGACCGGGACCGGCAACGGGATCGCAACACTCGGCGCCGCTCCCGCGCCTCGCTCAGCCAGTGA
>NW_007728815.1:146672-148214 GCF_000696425.1 Galeopterus variegatus
TCCGAACCCTCGGCGGGAGCGCTGCCGTGCTTCCCAAGCGGCGCACTATCGCAGTGCGCCACCGGGCCGGCCCCCAGAAGCTTTTTTTAAAAAAACATTTTTAATTGCGGCAAAGTACACATAAAATTTACCATCTTAACCATTTTTAAGTGTACAGTTCAGTAGTGTTAAGTACATTTACATTGTTGTGCAACCATCACCACTGTCCACCTCCAGGACTCTTTTTATCTTGTAAAACTGAAACTCTGAACCCATTAAATGACTCTCCATTCCCACCTCCACTCCCCAGCCCTTGGCAAACACCATTCTACCTTCTGTCTCTACAGATTTTGCTAAGTACCTCATATAAATGGAATCACACAGTAACTGTCTTTGTGTCTCTGGCTTTTTTCACGTAGCATAATATCTATAACATTCACCCATGTTGAAGCATGTGTCAGAGTTTCCTTCCTTTTTTAAGGCTGAATAATACTGCATTTTAACATTTTGTTTATCCGCTTATCTGTCAATGAACAATTAGGTTGCTTCTACCTCTTGGCTATTGTGAATAGCTGCTATGAACAGTGGGTGGATGTTTATTTCTTGATCATGTAACAATCTTGGAGGGGTGTTGGGTGGTAGAAAATTTCCACAAGATTGTCATTCAGGAACCCAAGTTTCTTGGGGCTCCATCCTTTCCCGAGGGCTTCATTATTGTCTGTATCCAGCCAGCAAGAGGGGCAAGAATATGGAGCCAGCATACTTGTTTCTTATGAGCCTTAGCCTGGAAGTGGCCTGTGTCACTTTCACTACCATCCCATTGGTGAGAACCAATCACTCAGTCACAATCAGGTGATCAGAGTAGAAATGTAGTCTCTGTGTGGGAAGTAGCATCCCAGGAATAATTGTATACAGTGGAAGGGAAGAGCACGTTTTAGTGGTGAATTAGCCATCTCTGCTATAACCTCATCCCATGTTTGGGAAATATCCCCAAATTGATTTTAGTGAGAGATGCAGAATTGCCAATGGTTAAACGAAATAGAGTCGTTTCTCTCACGTAAAATCTCAGCTGGCACAGAACCTATTTCACAAAGTTGTAAAGTGTCTATCTCGATCCCACTGTCTTGTTACTCCACTACCCTCAGTATATGGCTTCCATCTGGTGATCCAAGGTAGGTGCTCTACATCTCTCTGTTAGGTTCTCAATTTGGCCAGTGGAGAGGGAAAATGGGATGGAGAAGAAAAAGCTGCCCTCTCCCCCACTCCCCACCAGGCCTTGCAGGACACCTTCTGATTTGATTCAGAGGAGCATAGACATGTGATGTTTCTTTTACACAGGTTTTGTGGCATAGAGTTCATACTTGTAATAATAATTTGTATTGCTATTGTAGTAGCACATTTCCTCTGTTCTAAGATATATTTAAAAATTTACCTTATTGATACTTCTTTTTTTTTTTTTTTTTTACAAAAAGATGATGGGTAAGGGGATCTTAACCCTTTATTTGGTGTTGTCAGCACCACGCTCACCCAGTGAGCAAACCGGCCATTCCTATATGGGATCCG
>NW_007728815.1:148969-150507 GCF_000696425.1 Galeopterus variegatus
GGGATCCGAACCTGTGACCTTGGTGTTATCAGCACCACACTCTCCCGAGTGAGCCACAGGCTGGCCCCATCCCTTTTTGATACTTCTGAAGGTGGGACACAGACATAACTTACTATTGACATGCATATCTAATACAGCATTGTTTCCCCCCCCTGAAAGATGTTATTAAATCAGCAGTGCAAAATCGTAGGACTGAGGCTGACTGAGACTTGAGGGCATACAGTGGGCATAGCAGTAGAAATAATACTGCTAATAAGTCATAATAACCACTACCATTTTTATTGAGTTTACTATGAGCCGGGTAGAGAATTAAGGGTTTACACATGCATTACCTCACATGTTATCTTATTTTTCCCATTTCACAGATGAAAAATTGAGGCCGAGAAAGGTGTTATCCCACAAATGAATAGTAGATCCCCATCTGTCTGACTCCTAAGCTTAGTGGCTATTTCAGTGACATCATTAATAAAATGATTATAAATAATAGCGATAAATCATCTGCCCTTTAGGTGAGATTAGGCGAGAGTGAGCCAAGTACAGAACGAGGGCAAGGACATTAGGATGTGAGCAATTATTTTAAAAAGAATTTTTTTTTACAAGAATAATAACAATAGTAGGTAACATCCAGCAAGTGCGTACTAAGTGGCTACCTAGCACAGAAGCAGTGAATTCTTAGCTGCTGTTATCAACATTCTGTTATACGAGGCAGTGTGTACAGTCACTGAGAAGCCTACAAATTTGGAGTCAGGCTTTATGGGTTCGAGCCCAGGCTCTGCAATTTCCGGTGTGTGACTTAACCCCATCTGCAAAATGGGAATAGGACCTATCCTAAAGCTCTAGTTATTCTTAGGACCTAAAGCACATGAAGCATGAAGCACTTGGAGGTGCACAATGTGTCCTTCCTTACTCCTTTAGAAAAGAGGAAACAGGCCAAGAAAGGGGAGGTAGCGACAGGTATAGGCAGAGGGGGCGCCTGAAGCGCAGCTGTTTCGTAACTAAAAGATCAGGAATCTCAGGTGATGCAGCCTTCTAGGCACCCGTACGCCAGCCACTGGGAGGAGCCGCGGTAAGAAAAGGGTTACTATGATAGAGACGACAGGAGGACCCGGGGTGGCACAAACGTCCCTCTCCGCCACTTTCCACCTCCCCGAGACGGGCGCCGGGAGCGGACCGCGCAGGCGCGAAGAGCTCCAGCAGGAAGGGGGGGCACCGCCCTAGACACCCGGAAGTCTCCGCCTAACGGGCCGAGCCCGCGCCTCCTGTCCTGGAAGGGGGCGGGGCCGAAGCCCCTCTGTGCAAGGCGCCGTAGAGAATGGACGGAGGACATATGTCCTAGAAGCGTCCGGAAATGACTCCCTCAGGCGCCCGCTAGGCACCATAGAGCTGGAGGGAGGGTGGCGGCCAGGGGTCGCCGGGCTTGCTCTCTTAGAGCGGCAAGGACAGAGTGACGGCCCGCGGGGAGGGGGGAACGGCGCGGGCGGAAGCGGCTGGGAAGGTCACTTCCGGCCTGGGCGCCCGTCCCCCTGACCCCAGGGTCT
>NW_007728815.1:152031-153044 GCF_000696425.1 Galeopterus variegatus
GGGGGGAAGGGGCCGCGCGGGCCAGGATGGCCTGACCGGATACGGCGGCCCCGAGGGGCAATGTCGGCCTCCAGGCCTTACCTCCAACCCTCCTATCCTTTCCTTCCCCTTTTCAAGTCAGCCCGGTCCCGTTGCTGCCCCGGGCGGGCTGCGCGTGGCCTTTGATCCGGCGGGTAATTACGGGGATTCCGGCCGGCGGGAGGCCCATTCATTCGCCTCGCTCGCAGGCAAGCAGGAATGCAGGAAGTGCGTCCCAGGGCGGGGAAGTGACTGGGCCAAGGTCAGTCACCGCGTGGCCCACAGGGCAGGGCGAAGGTAGTGGCCGGAGCCCAATGGCGATTTTTGATGCCTCCCTCCCCGGTGCCAGGCTCAAGAGGGTGAATCAGAGGCCGAACCCCGCCCCTCCAACTCTCCACTCCACCCAACTCCCGGTCCGGGTGAAGCCGGTCATAGAGGGGGATGACCCCAGTTCATGGAGATGAGTGCCCCTAGGATCTGCGGTCAGACGGAAAAGTGACTCAGAAACACAACACGCAGGAGCGAGTGTGGACAGAGCCTTTTTCAGTGCCAGGACCCGTGCTGGACACCAGGGGCAGAGATATGGACAAGGGTATGGGCTGGGTATGGACATCAGAGACTGAGATCCGGACACAGAGTCACGACTTAGGGTGACCAGATCACTGATAGAGGAGTCCAGGGGGCTGTGGGAGCTCACGGATGGCACACTGACCCAGCCCCGTCCAGAGGGGTGGTAAGGGTTTTAGGAAGGGAGCAACTTGGTTTGCTTTTTCGTTTGTAGTTTCCTGGTACCAGGCTCTGGTGTTGAGCAGTGGTGAGGATCCAGTTGGGGATCAGATCTGGCCTCAGCTCTAGGAAAGCACAGTTGCCGTTTATCCTGGCTCAGCTCCTCTGTAAGACTGTAAGCCTCTTTGGCTAAATGCAGCTGACATTCACCTGCCTGCCTCTGCTGCAGTCCCCTCTGGTCCTCCTGCTTCAGCCCCAGAGAACATTCA
>NW_007728815.1:153109-171220 GCF_000696425.1 Galeopterus variegatus
GGACAAGGGTATGGGCTGGGTATGGACATCAGAGACTGAGATCCGGACACAGAGTCACGACCTAGGGTGACCAGATCACTGATAGAGGAGTCCAGGGGGCTGTGGGAGCTCACGGATGGCACACTGACCCAGCCCCGTCCAGGGGGGTGGTAAGGGTTTTAGGAAGGGAGCAACTTGGTTTGCTTTTTCGTTTGTAGTTTCCTGGTACCAGGCTCTGGTGTTGAGCAGTGCTGAGGATCCAGTTGGGGATCAGATCTGGCCTCAGCTCTAGGAAAGCACAGTTGCCGTTTATCCTGGCTCAGCTCCTCTGTAAGACTGTAAGCCTCTTTGGCTAAATGCAGCTGACATTCACCTGCCTGCCTCTGCTGCAGTCCCCTCTGGTCCTCCTGCTTCAGCCCCAGAGAACATTCATATCAGATTCCTACTTGGGTTATCTCATGTCTTATTGATTAACTCTCCCCCCCAGCCCCCCTCAGTTCAGCTGAGCTGAAGGATGAGAAGCGTTTATCACTATGCTTGGTCTTTGGTGAAGTGAAGTGCCAGAATAACCAACAGTGTCATTATTCCCTAAGAGCTCTGGGGTTGGGGTCAGGCAGACCTGGGTTCAAATCCCAGCTCCACTAGTCATTACCTTCGTGGTCTTAGACAAGTAACTTCAACCTCTCAGTTTCTGCCTGGACAGCACGGGAGTGATAATAATAGCGTTGACCTCAAGAGCAAGGCTCTTAATGCTTTTTTTTTTTTTAGAGGCAGAGCAGACCTCAAGAAGTGGGAATAAAGTACATGGAAATAAAGTACACTCTGGAGCCAGGTGTTCCTTGGTGCTGTCTCTTCCAGTTCTGTGACTTTGGACATGTTACTTCCCCTTTCCCAGGCTCGGTTTCCTCTTCAGTCCCCTAAAATGGAGAACATGGTGATAATTTCTTGAATAAACTTTAGTCCCTTGAGGCTGTGCCAGACCCAGTACTAGGCACATGGACACATACAATCTTGGCACAGCATTGTGTGGGCCCGGTAGAGGGACCTGGTCCAGCCTTGGTAGTAGAGGAGGGTCCTGAGTCCCCCTTGCCAGGCCCAGTGGTGAGCAATGCCAGGAAAACAGGTAGGAGTCATACAGTGTCTGCCCTGGAGCAGCTCAGACCTGTGAGGGAGACATAGTACCCATAAGCACTGGGCAGAAGAATGGGGAGATTTGCCAGAATGATCCTGGGAGCTCTTGGAGCCCAGAGCAAGGGATGTTGTGGTTGAGGAGGATGTACAGAGGAGATTTCATATTTTGAGAGACAGGAGGAACTGGCCAAGAGGACCCTGGGACTTAAGAGAAGATGGTAGTGATCTCTCTTGGGAGGAGTCAGTCTTTCTTAGATGATCACTGCTGGGCACATGTAGCTTTTGGGACACCCATGATCAGATGGGTCTCACAGGCCTCCCCAAACCTTGTTCATTTGTCCTCTGTTGCTTCCCAAGGCTTACAGCCTGCTGAGGCCTATGCTGGACTCTGGGACCTTTGTGGTGTGGGGAGGCTGCAGATATGACGACTCTTGCTTTTGTAGCACTTGGCAGGCGCCTGTCCCTGTGCCTGGTACTCACTGTCCTAAGTTCTCGAAGGCCCTGGGATGGAGGTGGTCACTTTCATTTTGGGGGACGGGACAGAGGCTCTGGCTGGCACTTGGGAACCCTAGGCCTGACAGCAGCATCACAATACAAGTCTGCATGTGATTCCAGAGCTGGGGTACTGCTGCCTCAGTTGACTTATTCCTTTTGGTCAAGGTCGGGGCCTGGGAGAGACAGGCTGTTCTGAAGGCCTCATAACATGTCAGTCATTGGACTAGGTACTGGGCTATCTGCCTGATAGGACTCCTACATATAGGGCCACAGGCTGGTTTGGTAGACTTTGAGACCCAGCGCCTCATTCCAGGGGACCTCCAGCATAGTGGGAGAAGCAGAGGTGACTTTCGCAGAAGGCCAGGACCTTGGCAGTGAGTGCTAAGATCCATGCCAGCACGGAGGAGGCCTCACTGACCCACTGTTGGGGAGAGTGAGGCAGGTGGGGGCGTTCAGGCAATTACACTACTAGTGCCAGTGACCTTGTCTTAGCAGCACAGAGGTGGTGCCTCAGCCACGGAGAAACCAGCCCAAGCACTGAGGCCAGGTGGGGCAGACTAGGGCCTGTCCCATTCCTCCGGGGGCCTGGTGGCCTGGGACCTTCCTTGGTGGGGTTTTCCCAGTTCTGTCTCTGCCTTGGCCTCTTGCCTTTTCCCATTGGGTTCACAGAACGCTGGCTTCTTTCTCTTGTGCCCAGTGGGGAGTCCCGTCCAGCCCCTGTCTTCATAGTCTCAGGGGTGCCTGGCCTTGCAGTGGATGATGCTGGGGACTCAGAAATGCATTAGATGTAGTCCTGGCCTCAAAGATCAGGGTCAGGGCAATCAGAGGCATGAGTTCTGAGTTGCTGTGTGCAGGGTCTGTGCTGGGCAGTGCTGGGGATAGTCCCTGCCCTCCTTGAGTGCACAGGCTGCTGGATGCTCCATGGGATGTGCAGGGGGCAGGGTAGCAGGGACACGCAGCAGGTGCGTAGAGGTAACACAGATCCCTTCTGGGGGATATGGGGCTCTTCTGTAATGATGGACATTAAAAGGGAGCAAATGCCAGTGTCCTAAGAGATAGAGGGGAAAGAAACCGGCTTTGAAGTCTGGCAGACCCAAGTTTGACTCTTGGCCTTCTACTTCATGGTCCTATGGCTTTGCATTGGACCATGCACTCAATTTGTCTAAACCTCAACTCCCCCATCTTTACAACAGGGACAAGAATGATAGTGTTTAGTAGGCACTTCATGGTGGCACCTGGCTTCTGGTTGAGCACTTACATGTATCACATCATTTAATCTTGGCATAAACCTGCGAAGATGAGGAGACAGACAGGTGTAATACGTTGCCCAGGTCACGTGGCTGGCCTGTGGTCTTCTAGTCACTGTACCACACTCATCACCTTTCACCGTCTCTCACTGGCTGGTTCTGGGGTTCAGGATTGGACCTTCTGTGCTTACAGCACCCTGCATCCAGGGCTTGGGATTTGATCTGCACTCAGTGAATGTGATTTTTTATTGTTGGATGAGAGAGGACAGTTGGAGCTGAGGGAAAGGAGTAATCCTAGAACGCTTCCTGGGGGAAGTGCTGTTTGTGCCTGACCTTGGCAGATGGTCACCTTACACCCAGCCAGTCTACAGAGAGAGGGCAGGCAAGGTAGAAGGAAGCAGCCACTCCAAAGGCCCGGTGGGAGAGTCCACACCCATCCAGAAAATGGCCAGTCTGCCCTTTGGGCCCAATGGAGGGGTGACAGAATGTAGAGTGGCCTGTGGGTGTATTTTGTTTATCTGTTTTTGTTTTTTTTAAATAAAGACTTTATTTTTAGAGCAGTTTTATTTTCATAGCACAAGTGAGTGGAAGGCACAGAGATTTGCCCTGTACCCCCGTCCCTGCACATGCACAGCACACTGTCAATGTGTCACACCAGAGCAGTGCATTTGTTACAATTGATGAACTTATGTGGACACATCATAGTCACCCAGAGTCCACAGTGTACATTGTGCTGGCTGCACAGCCCCTGCCACTCCCAGATGGGCTGCAGCCTTGACAGAAGATTAAGGTTCTAGATGTTCTAGAAGTCTTTCTCCTGGAGAAAGTGGGGCATAGGGGCTGGGCTGTGATCTGTTCCTGCCCTAACTGCATTTATTTTATACACCAAACTGGCCCTTGCTGGCCTCAGGTTGACACTGACCTTGTCCTGAGGAAGTGTGTGAGGCGGGAGACTTGAGGGAGACCTTAGGGGAGCTGCTGCACTAATTCAGATATGAGGTGATTGGGAACAAATAAAGCAATGAGATAGATGTCCCATTAGCTAACCTCATGGAAGAAAAGAGGGAGAGAGCCCTACGAGGGAAAGAGAGAAAGGGGAGACAGCAGAGGATTGTAAGGTACACCTGAAAATTTGAATGAAGTGCAGATGATATTCTAGGGGATTGTGATCTACCTGAACTGGCTCCAGATGCGACAGAAGAATCTCCACAGACAAATCACTATAGGATAAGCAGAAAAGATTGCCAAAGAGCTCCTACTTCCACCCCCCAGGAGAGGCAGGCATCACATCCAGGTGGTGTCACAGAGATGTCTCCAGCGCAGTCAAGCCATGCCCCAGGGCTGAGCACTTAATGTGGGACATTGTGTAGACTTTACCCCACCCAGCTCAGAGAATCTAGGTAGGAGGCACAGGAGGGAAGGAGAATGGGATTTTCAAGCCTGGAGTGAAGGATGAAGCCGCCCACAGAAAAGGGAAGTGAGGAGAGCAGAGGGGCTGCTCTGTGGGCATCCAGAGCCACTTGTTGCAGTGCCAAAGGAAAGGAGCAGAGGAGACGGTGCAGTAGGCTGAAGAGGGATCTGAAGTGAGGCCTGGTCTGCACTGGTGGTCTTCCATCCAGTCAGTGGGTTCTGGGCATTAGCCACGAATACTGGGAGGGCAGGTGCCTTTCACACCTGGTGTTTGCCCTCAGGGAGTTTAGTGCCCAGGAGCAGACAGACCCTAAGGAAGGAAATAGAAAAGGTAGTGATGACACTGGGAAGGAAGTAAACCCTGCCATGTGATGTGGAGTGAGGCTTGGGTGGTAGGGAGGAGCTGACATTTGACAAGGCCCTTTAAAGGTGAGAAAGAGCTGGGTGGGTGGGAGAACCAGGGGCTGACCAGGGATGGGGCTCTCTAGAGAAAAAGACCAGACCTGGCCAGGAACAGCAAAAGTGGGCAGTGAGATCAAGGGGGCTGGGCCAGATTGGGGCTGTGCAGGGCCTGGGAAGGAATTCGGATTTTGGACTAAGTGCAGCAGGCATGTGCGGTTTAGTCAGGAAAGTGATGTGAACTGAGTTGCTTTTTGTTGTATTTAATAACAGCTTTATTGAGATATGATTCCCGTATGGTACAATTTGCCCATTTGAAGTATACACTTCAGTGGTTTTTAGTATATTCACCGAATTGTGCATGTATCACCACAATTGATTCTAGAGTATTTTTAACATCCCCCAAAGAAACTCTACCCATTAAGTAATCATTCCCCTTCCCCTGTTCTCAGCCCCTGGGAACCACTAATCCACTTTATTTCTTAATAGATTTCCTATTCTGGATATTTTGTATAAATAGAATCACACAACATGTAGTTTTCTCTGGCTTATTTTACTGAGTATAATGAGCATAACATTTTCAAGGTTGATCCATGTGGTAGCGTGTGTCAGAACTTTATTCCTTGTTATGGCTGAATAGTATTTCATTCCATGGCTGTATCACACTTTGTTTATCCATTTATCTGTTAATGGGCATTTGGGTTGTCTCCACTTTTTGGCTATTATGAGTAATGATTTTATGTACATTTTTCTACAGATTTTTGTGTGGACATATGTATTCACTTATGTTGGGTATATACTTATACGTATGTGGAATTGCTGGGTCATATGGTAATTTCGGTGCTCAGTCTTTTGAGGACCTGCAGGATGTCTTCCAGAGTGGCTGCACCATTTTACATTCCCACCAGCAGTGCGCAAGATTTCCAATTTCTCCACATTTTTGTGTTTTCTTTTTTTATTATAGCCAGCCCAGTGGGTGTAAAGTGGTATCTCCTTGCAGTTTTGATTTGCATTTCTGTGATAGCTAATTATGTAGAGCATCTTGTCATGTGCTTATGACAAGACGGGCCATTTGTATAGCTTCTTTGGAGAAGTGCCTGCTCAAATCCTTTGCCAAGTTTTTTATTGGGTTGTTGAACTGAGTGACTTTTTACAAAGATTAATTGGTCTGTGGTATGGGGAAGAGACTTCAGAGGGGCAATGTGGGAGCCAGGATGGTGGAGGGAGGGAGCAAAGGCCCCAAGGGAGTGGGAATTGGGAGAGGAGAGAGAGGATGGGAGGAGGTGGGAGGCAGGAAAGGGAAAGAGCCCTCATCGCAGGAAGGAAAGGGGGACTTGGAGGGGGAGAGCTGTGTCCTGGGCACCTGGGCCCCTCCAGGAAGGGAGGGTGTGTAGGGTTCAGGTGTGCATGTGTTCATTTGTCTTTGCTGCAGGGAAATCATGGGAGCTAAAGCTGAGAAGTAGCCACAGGATTTGGTGACTGAAAAGTCTGAGAGGGTGTTTGTTAATTGAGAGGTGAGAATGACTGAGAGGTGAGTAAAGGAGGTGGAAATCCATATTCAAATCTGCTGTTGGAGGAAAGGAGTAAGAGAGAGAGATGGGGTGAGGGGTGGGGTGAAAGCAAGTGGGTGCGAGAGAAGAATGTGGGACAGAGGGCAGCCGGAGGACCAGCGGTACCAGGAGGAGTTGCTTCCAAGCAGCAGAGAGCCTTGAACCTTGCCAGCTTGGAGAGGAGGAGGTGAGGTTGGCAGCAGAAGAAAGAGAGGGGATAATTGGCAGGCAGGCATCCAGAGGGGGTAGGCGGGACCTCATAACAACAATAATAACAATAATTTGTCTTGAGCTTAATAGCCCTGTCAGATCCGTCTGCTAATTGGATCGCTCAAGGGCCCGGGCTGGGGTGGGCTGAGGGGAGGGCACCCTTCCCCTCCTTCATCTCAGAGTGGAGGTCAGAGCAAGGTGAGATACTGCTGCGAGGACAGGAGGGCGGAGCTTAGCCTTGTGGCTGTCACCTGTGGCAGAACCACTGTGATTGAGAAATTGGTGAACTGAGGAGAGCAGGCAGGGAGTGGGGTGGTCAAGAACGGGTCAGGGGCCCACCAGCTCTCTGATTCGGAACTTGTTAAATTCCCAAACATCAGGTGGATTCCTTGAATTGCCCAGGGTTTTCTTGAGAGCAAGTGGGGGCCCTTTTCCTCCAGGGAGCTGCCCTGGACCCCCACAACTCCTGGTGCACCCTTCTCTCTCTCTGCTTTCCTCTGTAGATGGGGTCTGCAACACCCCACCCCCAAAACTATGAGATTCTGAGGGTAGGGCGCAAAGTCTGTATACTGCTGCGAGGACAGGAGGGCGGAGCTTAGCCTTGTGGCTGTCACCTGTGGCAGAACCACTGTGACTGAGAAATTGGTGAACTGAGGAGAGCAGGCAGGGAGTGGGGTGGTCAAGAACGGGTCAGGGGCCCACCAGCTCTCTGATTCGGAACTTGTTAAATTCCCAAACATCAGGTGGATTCCTTGAATTGCCCAGGGTTTTGTTGAGAGCAAGTGGGGGCCCTTTTCCTCCAGGGAGCTGCCCTGGACCCCCACAACTCCTGGTGCACCCTCCTCTCTCTGTGCTTTCCTCTGTAGATGGGGGTCTGCAACACCCCACCCCCAAAACTATGAGATTCTGAGGGTAGGGCGCAAAGTCTGTAGAACTGGGCCAAGAGGACTCAGCAGCTGTTGGGATGAATGAATGAATGGATGGATGGATGGATAGATGATTGAATGGGAGAGGAAGAGAACTGGGTAACATTAGTGAACACCCTTTTAAACTTTTGGCAGGAATTCTTGATTAATCCTTACAAGCATCCACTCATTTAATCCTCACCCAACTCTATAAGGCATCTACTGTTCCTGTCCCCTTACAAAGGAGGCACCCGAGGCCCAGAGGGAAACAGTCACCACTGCTTCAGGGTGCGGCTTCCAAGCCAGAGCTTGACACTGCCACGTGGGGAGACTTCACAGTGAAGAGACGGCGTTTGCACCTGGTGCTGGGCCAAGTGTTCTCACCCAGCTTGTCTGTTTCAGATCTCTTTGGTAGGTGTCAGCATCTCCCTCCACTCAGAGCAGGAAGGTGGGATGCGGAGCAGTATGTGCCCTGCCCCAGGTCACCACCTGCTCAGAAATGAGAATGTAAGAAGATGCATCTCAGTAAAGCCTTTGTAAAGTTCTGTTCGCTGCTGCACATCCAGATTGCTGTGGTCTGGCCCCCTTGAACCTCTTCTACCCATAGTCCCAGCTGGTAATGTATTTGTGGACACCAATGCAAAGTGAAGATATGGGGCTCATTGTGCAAAAAGGCAGGAAGAAAAGGTTTTTCCTTTTCTCCAAGGTCTCTCTCAATCAGCCAGGGTGTTTTTGGTGTTTACCCTATAGGGTGGGTGCAGGCCTTACTTGTGCCTGGTTCTGACCAGAGGTGGAGGGCTGGGGAAGCAGGATGGAGCCTGAGCCCAAGCCCCTGGCGCCTGCTCCCGTGTCTCATTGGACCTCACTTATAAAACATGGATTCAAAGATGAAGTGGTCAAGAATTTTGGGGCAGCAACCGCAGAGCATGGGCCTTCTTCCAACTGGCTGCCTTGGGCTTGAGCCCTGCAGCCAGTCCTTTCTCCCCCCTTCCTCCCTCCCTTGTGCATCCCAGGTGCTCAGCTTCCTCCCTGCCGTTCCTCAGGCTCACTTCTTCTTCAGCCTGAAAAGCTTTCCCCTTATCTTGGTACCCCTTGTTCCTTTATATCAGGGGTCAGCAAACTTTTTCTATAATGGGCCAGATAGTAAATAATTTAGGATTTATGGGCCAATAGGCAAAGTCGAGGCTGTCATTCATGTAGGTATTTAGATGTCATTTAAAATGTGACCAATTAAACATGTAAAAACTATTCCTAGCTGGAGGGCAGTTTATGGGTGGGTGGGCCAGTCTGCTGACTCTCCTGTATGTCCTACAGAGAGGCCTTTTCCAGCCATCCTACCTCAAGGTCAGCCCCACCACCTGCTTTCACTGCCCTACTTTCTTCCTGGTTCCTACTACCCTCAGGAATCACATTTGTTTCCATGTGTTTCCTCGCTGCCCCTGCCGCTGCCTCCTGGCTGGAGGTAGGTCACCTGCTGAGTGAATGAATGACATTCTCATGTGGTAAGGGCGGGTCATTCTGCAGATGAGAGGAGGTAAGTGGAGGCGACTCACCCCGTCCCCTCTGCCTGCCTGAGGCCTGGTGAGGCCTTCTCCCTCCAGGAAGCTGGGCCTGAGGTGGAGGCCAGGGGAGGCTCTGAGCTGGGAAGTCCCTGCTTTTATAGAGTTCCACGTTTATCATTTCAGTGGAACCACATTATCACCACTTGGCAAACAAATTCCAACAAAGAAAAGGAGGTAGAGGAGCAGCTTCTCCCTTCCCACCCTCAGCCCCTGGGTGTGCTAGGCAACTCTCTTCCTTCTTTCCTTATGCATTTTTAATGTTGACAGTGTTGTAATCAGAGGGGCTGGACAATTTTTTAAAGTTTATTTACTTTCTAATAGAGATGAAGTTTGCATATCATAAAATTTACTTTTTTAAAGTGTACAGTTTTGTGGTTTTTAATGTATTCACAAAGTTCTGTGACCATGATCTATCTAATTCCAGAATGATTTCATCACCCACCCCAAAGAAATTTCATATCTATTAAGCAGTCACTCCCCATTCCCACCCCCACCTGCAGCAACCACTAATCTGCTTTCTGTCTCTGTGGATCTACCTGTTCTAATATTTTGTATCCATGGAATCATACAATATGTGGCCCTTTGTGTCTGGCTTCTCTCACTTAGCATTTGTTCCTACTTTTTGGCCAGTATGAATAATGCTGCCATTAACATTCGTGTACGGCTTTTTGTATGGATGAATGTTTTCATTTCTCTTAGGTGGAAACCTAAGAGTGGAACTGCTGGGTCATGTTGTAATTATGTTTAATCACCTAGACTGTTTTCCAAAGTGACTGTACCATTTCACATTCCCATCAGCAGGGTGTGAAGGTTCTCCTTATGCATTTTTAATGTTTACAGTGGTATATCTGTGCGCCTGTACAATTTTGTATCCTGTGTTGGGGAGGCAAAACTTTTCCTCTCTGTTCTTAGGGTCTCCAGCTGCATCTGAGAATTAAGTTGACATAAGACAGTTTTAACAGGAGAAATGCACACAAATTTTATTTTTACATGCATGGGAGGTTTCACAGGAAAATAAAGACTCCAAAAGTGGTTAGGCCTAAGTGCTTTTATGCTACGTTGAACAAAGAGTAGCAGTTGTGGAAAAATAACTAAAATGTACGGGGGTGGGAGGCCTAAGGCAGATAAGGGTTATTTTAATAAGGTTTGTCTGTACAGATGTCTCTTGGCCTCTATTCCCAGTCTCTGGTGATAAGAACATCTTTCTTCCTCCTGGTACAGGGAGGGCATGTTTCACGTGGGAGTTTATCCTGCTTTCACGATGAAAAGAGGAAGTTAGAACATTCTTCTTGCATCTGCTATTTTTCAAGTGCCTTTAGGTTAAAATAACCCTTATGCCAGAGGGGCATGTTCTGGGGTGGCACCCTGCTGTCATACACCTGCTTTGTCCCATCTTAGCACCCAGTGGTTTGCCCATTTTGGTACATAGTCCTATGGATGTCAAAAAAAAAAAAAAAATCAGCCTTTAGTCTTTTTCGCTTATTACAGAAGTAATTATCTGTTATTGTAAAAAAAAAAAAGAAGGAAATGAAGGTAAAAAGAAAAGTTAAAATCACTCTATCATGAGCACGAGGTGGCCACTATTTGTGGTGTCTTAATATTTCTGATGGATGTCTAACCTTCTATGGAGTAGATGCCATGTGATTTACTTTTTCCCAGCATTGGACTGCTGGGTTCTTTCCAGTTTTCCCCTGTTCTAAACCTTGCTGTGATGAACTTTTTCTGTTTTCCCACAAGAAGCATTTCCTGAGATTTGGGGTTTCCCCAGAGAGTAGCTTCTGGAGAAGTAGAGTTACAGAGTCAGGGCCTACAAGCACATTTATGGCTCCCAAGCTGCACTGCCAAATTGTGCAAGTTTAAGCCGAACTGTTCAGCTCTAACTCCCAGTGATTTTGGGGACTTGCTTGTATCTGTCTTAGGGGAAGTCTGTTTATCCTTCCCATGTGGTTCTTGCCTCTTCCTAAGAAGAGTCCGAGGATGGGTTGAGTGTTGGGATTTGTTGCATCCTGTCTCTCAAGCCTCTGCTTTGTTCAGATCCATTCATTTGTATATTCACCTGACCGTTCTCTGAGGGTCCCTGCATGTTCCTGGTGCTGCTGTGGGTGCTCGGGATCGCACATATATCAGGCTGGGTGCTGACATCGTGGGGGCAGAGAGGACAGACCAACTGAGCAGAGACGCAAAAGTGGCAGGTGTTAGGAAGAGAAAGGAGGCAGGGGAAGGGGTGGGTAGGAGGGGAGAATGAGGACGTAGATTGGAGGCAGGGGGTACCTGAGGAGGTGATGCCTACCTCAAACCTGGGGACCCAGAGGAAGAGGGCCCCCAGTAGAGTTTCTTTCAGTGACTTTGCCTCTCCTGAGCGGCCACAAATCTCCTAGAAGTCCCTGTAGCCATGTGCCTGGTACAGCCAGTGCTATGAACATCCTAGTTGCTGCTATTCAAGTACTGCAAGGGACCCTCAGGATCTGGCCCTGCCTATTTCTGTGAGCCTCACTTTCTGCATCTGTAAATAGGTGTCATAACAGTGCCCACCTCAGGGGGACTCCTGCATTTCTAATGACTCCTAGTCCTCCCCTTAGCCTACTAGGTAGGCCCTGTGGGAGCTGTCCCATCCCTCACCTCTCACCACCCCCCAACATCTTTGCCCTCTCTTCACTGTCCCCAATACACCAGGTCTGTGTCTGTCTCAGGGCCTAGGCACCCATCGTCTGTCCCTGCGGCTTGCCAACCTTCCCCTCCACGCTTCCCACTCAGGCCTGTTCCTGTGACGCCTCCTTCTTGGAGACCCACTCCAGACCTCCCTGACAGAGATATCCCCTCCCTCTTCCCCTCTCCTTGGTGCATTTCTTTATGGTGCTTCCGTTGTCTGAAATGACCTTTTTCATTCTTGTGCTTTGTCCTCATCTGTCTCCTCCGCTGGTGGGAGCCTCCCCATGATGCAGGGGCTATGGTGTCTCCCTTGTCAGGACCAGCACCTAGGGTGACAGGGACGGGCAGGGAGAAAGGATTATGTCAACAGTGTGGGAAATGAACTGAGCACCCCACCAGCCCTGTGTGTGGGCTATATGAGACTAATAGTGTTGTTCCCTGCTTTATTTTTCTCCATAGGCTGTAATGAAGACCAAATGAGGTGGTGGGGAAATGAATCCTGTAATTAGTATGGCTGGTTACCGTTATTCCCATTTTACAGAGAGAGAAGCTAAGGCTGGGGAGGGATCAAAAGCAGCAGGTGGGGCTGTGGGGCTGGTTCAGAGTGCCCTTCTGTGTCCTTTCCTCAGCGACCCTGGGACCATCCCCATGTCAGGACCCTGTTCAGGTCTAATCACTTACACAGGATGCTCCAGGCGCCCTGGAGTGACACAGCTGAGGGGGCCGAGCCGGCTGGGCTGGTGGGAGACAAGGGCTACGTGGCTGAGAGATGTCCTAGGGCCAGTCCTGGCCTGGCCCTCTGCTGACCAGCTGTGAGAAGGGCCTTGGACCTCTCAGGGTCTCCATTTGCTCAGGTATGAGGCTGATGGGCATGCACTAGGGCCTGGGCACCATCGTCTGCCCCCGCTAAGGTCTCTGACTTGAGCTCATCCACTTCACAGCCAAAGTCTTGCTGACCTGCTCCACTCCCACAAGCTGCTTGTTTCAGTGCTCTGCATTGGTCACCTTCTGTCCCCTTACTCAATATCCTGGATGGTCAGTTTGCAGGCAGGCTGTGCCCTCCTGGGCAGAGTCCCGGTTCAACTGGTGCCCTGGCCCTGCCAGGCTCCTCCTCAGGCCTCCTCACCCAGCATACAGGTTTCGCTGACCTTTTCGTTGCACTCCAAGCTTTTACAAGGTCCTTGTAATGGTTTATTGAATGTCAGGATGGAAGAGCTGGAAGGGGCAAGGGCTCTGTGCCACACTGTCTGCATCTCAGTCCCTGTCCCTCTACCAAAGGTGTGTTGCCTGGGCCAGCGACTTTTCTCTCTGTGTTTCTGTTCCTTGCCTTACACAGCACATTAATGCAGAGTGATATCTGATTGGGAGAAAGTGCCTAGTGCAGTGTCCGTTCCCCACAGGCAGGTCTGATCTGTTGTGTTTGATGCAGGACCTGGGCACCCAGGTCGAGCTTGTGAGAGTTGCTCCATACGTGCTGGATGAACAAGTATCTGTCCTCCCTGTTGTTCCGAGAGTGCTGCTGGGCAGTATCAGGTCCCTCTGGGTTACCCTTTTGTCTCCTGGCCCTTGTACGTGTTCAGTGAGAACACCCAAAGGATGGGCCTGCATGTCCTGGAGCTGGGATTTGAGTAGAATATTAGCAGTTCTCCGTAACTATCGGAGAGGGGTTCTTATTGGGTGGGCTGGGTTGAAATACCAAGTGGCGGCAATGGATGGTTCTGGACATAGGCTTGGGGCCCCAGTAGTCTGCATCCAGATTATGGCTCTGCTCTCCTCCTGCCCCGCCTGAGAGGTCTTGGGCTTCAGTGTCCTCATCTACATTATGGGGTCAACAGTGGTACCTACCCAGAGGGCTGTAGTGGCTCAAAATCATTAATGGCTTATAAACCATTTAGAGCAGGACCTGGAGCCTGTGAAGTGGGGGGTCCAAGGGTTACCCGAGTGACCCCTTGGCACATATGTGCACATTTATTTATTTAATAGGCACATTCTCCAAATTCCCATCAGACAGCTCCAAGGTGATAGTAGAGGTTACCGAGGGGTGGGTTGATGCCACCCGACAGTGGAGCAAGCTCCTTCAGTGCCCGGATGGTGGTGAGCCCCTCACTGGAGGGATTTGAGAAAATCGGGTCAGTCAAGTCATGCCAAGAAGCTGGGCGATGCTCAGGGGCATAGAAGCACCTGCCTTCCCAGATGCTGGTCCACAGACCCCTGCTACCTTGTGGTGACATTTTTCCCGTTTTGGAATGAGAGATGGAAGGATGTAGGATGAGAATTCCTCAGAGCTGCATGCATTTAGCCTAATAGGCTGACTGGCCTGGGTTCCTTTTCTGGTGTTTTTGGTGCTGGGATGCTGCTGCTTATCAGGAGTCCTATCTGCCAGGGAGTAAGGTCACACCAGGGAATGGGGCCATGTGCCTTGCCAATGGTTGACCAAGTTGCATGTCCTCCAATTCCCCCTGCACAGCTCTGATAAAAGCAGAATTGAAGAGCCTGCCTGGGGCTGGGGTGCTGCACAGATCTCCCCATCTCCCCACCCCATCCATGGAGTCCCAGATGCAGGGCAAACCCTGCTTGACTCTGCACCTCTCTGTAGCCTGGAGGAGGTCAGGCCTAGAGCAGCAAGAGGAAGGTTGGGCTGTCTGTGCTGCAGTGGGGAGTGGACAAGAGCCTGATCATTGAAGACCAGCAAGGGGTAGGGGGCTGGGGAAGGGGATATTCCCTCCCCAACATAGTACAATTGAGTAGGGGTTAAGCGTGGGCACTGGAGCAGTTCGTGTGCCCACACAAACACAGATGTTCATAGCAAGATTATTTATGAGTCAAAACAGCCTAAACATCCGTCAGTGGATGAATGAATAGACAAAATGTGGTCCGTCCATATAATGGGATATTATTCAGCCATAAAGAGGAATGAAGTATTGACACATGCTATGGTGGGGATGAACCTTGGAAACATTGTTAAATGGAAGAAGCCAGACACAAAAGGCCAAAATTTTTATGATTCTATTTATATGAAATATACCCTGCAGGCAAATCCATAGAGACAGAAAGCAGATTAGTGATTGTAGGGGCTGGGGGAGTGGGAGTGGGGAGCTACTGTTAATGGGTATGGATTCTATTTGGGGTGATGATAAAATTCCAAAATTGGTTGTTTTGATGGTTGCAAAACTGAATATACTAAAAACCATTGCATTGTATATACTTTAAAAGGGAGAGTTGTGTGGTAGGGGAATTGTATCTCAAAACTGTTTTTTTGAAAAAAGAGTAGGCTTTGGGATATGATCCCTGACTATCCCTGGCAGGTTGTGCCTTGGGGCAGGTTTCTCCCTGGCTTCATTCTCTGCCCTGTGGTCTTCCCCTGAGAACTCCTGCCTCCTGCTGTTGCCTGGGGAATTCAGTGATCCGATCCACAAATCCCTATTATGGGAGGTGGGATTTAAAACCATTGTTTTTATTATTTTTTTTAATTTTTATTTATTTATTTATTTACTTTTTAAAAGATGACTGGTAAGGGGATCTTAACCCTTGACTTGGTGTTGTCAGCACCACGCTCAGGCAGTGAGCGAACCGGCCATCCCTATATGGGATCCGAACCCGTGGCCTTGGTGTTATCAGCACCGCACTCTCCCGAGTGAGCCATAGGCCGGCCCAAAACCATTGTTTTTAATTGCCCTTATTTTGTTGTAGAAGTTGGCAGCCCTGTGTCAGGCCCCCCCCACCCCACCAAGTTTTATTGAAACTCCCCTGTTTTATGAGATCCCAGTGTTTGGAAACCTGGGGAGTGGATGTTTGCCACGGCTCTACCTGGTGGCCCTGCCATTCCTTGATCCCATGCAGTGATCCAAGTTCCCTCCATTCCTGAATGTCACAGTTGTGTGGCTACCTGCCTGAGCATTGATGCCCTGTGTGGCCAGTTACTTGTTTTTTCCCAGGCCCCTGGTGTGGCTGGTGTCAGGAGCCTGCCCCACCCAGCCTCGTGCGACTCATAACGCTTTGAAAGAGAAATTAGAGCGTGAACTCCTTGGACAAGGCATGCGCTCACCAAAGCCTCAGCCACTTACCTAAGCTGCCTGCGCATCAGCTTGGGTTGATATCATTTGGTGCTTGAAAGGCCTTAGAAAGGGGCCTGGCACCTGGAGCCCCTCCTGTGTGCTAGCTGCGCATGTAACCCTGTTGTGAGGGGCCAGTGTGCTGCCACAGGGGCATGGGGATTTTCATTACTATTTAGGATCCTCCACTCTGGCAAGAGATTCATATGTGCATAGTTTTGTTTAAACTTGATAGTGCTGCTGTTGTCCTCCCTCTTGCTGATGAGAAAACTGAGGGCATGGAGGTAGAACCACTTGCCCCAGGTCCCAGCTGAAGGACTGGCATGAACCTGCCAGGCAACTGCAGCCTGGGCAATTCCTGGAGCTGAGCTCCTCCCATGGGGTTGTACATGGCCTCTGTCGGTCCCCCTCCAGTGAGGAGAAGGGCCACATGAGCTCCAGGGCCATCTCTTGCTAATCTGTCCCTCAGGTGCGTGCTGCTGGCCTCCTGTCTGTCCGTCCTGTGCCTGGCATTCAGGGTACCCTTAGTGAGTCTGGCATCCTGTAAACTCTGTCCTATCTCATCCCTTCCCAGCAGGGACCCAGATATGGAGCTGCGGGAAGAGGCCTGGTCTCCAGGGCCGCTGGATTCCGAGGACCAGCAGATGGTCAGTCACGAAAACCCAGGTGAGATGCCTTGGTAGTTCTCAGCTGACCCACTGCCTTCCCATCTGACTTCAGCTTCCTTCACTCCAGGCAGGAGGAACTCCCCCACCCGAGACCTACCCTCCTGTTGCTCTGGGGCCTCCTGACCTGTGGCCTCAGCCAGGTCACCTCCCCTCCCCAGTGCTACACTCCTAGCTGTAGAGGGCAGGGCCAGTGTCAGGATCTCCCAGTTTCTTTCTAGCTGGGCTATCCTGGGGACCCTTGGGGGCTGTCTCCTCCATCTGGTTTCCTCTAGCCTGGGACAGGACCCCCAACTGTTGTTGAGAGTGCCCCTTCCTCTTCTCCATGGCTCTGCCCCCAGTGTCGTGGGCACTGGCTCTGATTCCGGGTGGTAACTTGACTCTCTCTGGCAGGAAACTCTTTATACCAGGAGTCCAAACCCAAACGCTGCACAGGATGTAACATAAGTGAGAGAAAGGATTGGGATGGATGGTGGCGTGGCGAATGACAGGGAACATGGAGAACCAGGAGCGTGTGCTGCTTTTTAGGGAAAGCTGAGTGTTTGGGTTTTTATGTGAAATCTTTTACTTTTTAAATGTTGGCAATGTGTTTTGTTTGTGTAATAAAGTACTATGTAGGTTGAATAAAACTCATCTGTGGGCTATGTGGGACCGAGGGTTTGCTTGCTGAGACCCCACCCTGGCTCCTGTTGAAGCCATGTCCCCTATTTCCAGAGGCTTTCCTGGCAGGGCTTCCTTTAGGCCCGTGAATTAAAGTGTGGACTTCTCTTTTCATGCTGTTGTTGATGTGCCTGTGCTCCAGGTATCACTCTGGCCTGGGGTCAGCAAACCTTTTCTGTAAAAGACCAGAAAGGAAATATTTTCAGCCTTGCAGGACATGTGCTGATGTAGCTTGAGAGCAGCTACAGAAACCAATGGGTGCAGCCATGCACTGATAAAACTTAATTTATAAAAACAGGTGACAGGGTTTACCAGCCCCTGTGCCAGCACGTAGTCGGTCGTCCCAGAGGAAGATTGCGGGGACCTGGATGGCAGTTGGGGATCACTTTCATCAAGCTCTTCGGCCCCTCTTCCACTTACTTCTGAGACCCACACAAGGAGTGTGGATGAAAACTCTCTGCAGGCAGGGGCGTGGCAGCCCTGGTTACGGAGGGAGAAGCAGATCTAGGGACTGCGAGTGCTTTGCTGAGGGCCTATGACAGTGGGGCAGAGACTCTCTGGCCCTCAAGGTGCTCACACCTCACCAGGTGAACACCCGTCCTGGGCCACCTTACACCTGGGACTGCTTCTTCCTCCTTCCCTGTCATATGTGTGCCCTTGGTTTTTTAACTATTTTAAAAATTAATTTTAAAATTTTCATTAGAGATAGAGAAATTTTAAATGTACATAGTAATAGTATAATGAGTCTCCCTTTTCCACTTCAGCAATTAGCTACACTTTGTCAGGCTTATTTTATCATTTTTGCCATTTTGTTTTCCTGGAATGTTTTAAAGAAAATCCAAGGCATCACATCATTTTGCCCATAAATTCTCCAACAGATAAGGAGTCTTTTTGTTGCTGTTGTTTTTGTTTTGGTGTTAATCAGCACCATCCCCTAACTAAGTGAGCTAATTGGCCAGCCTCAAGAAGTCTTTTTAAAACAGACGGACAAAATTACAAAATGCTGATCTCACCTAACAAAATGTTATTCTTCAATATCACCTAATAATGAATCTGTGTTAAAGTATCCCGGTTGCCTCCAAAGTGTATGCTTTTCTTTGAGGAAGTTAGTTTTTAATTTTACAGTCATCCATAAATTCATTCTCTTATAAAAGGTAGGTATCAAGTCCCCTTTGTCCAGTCCACTGTCCCTGTCCC
>NW_007728815.1:171565-175233 GCF_000696425.1 Galeopterus variegatus
CTGTCCCTGTCCCATTCTCCCCCCACCATGGAATCTGTTGGAAGTCTTTTCCCCACTGGCTCTGGGGAGGGTTAGGGTGCCTCTGCTTGGCACTCCCTGCTGGGGTGTCACCACTATGTGATATCCCCTTTGCTCAGTTAGTAAAGGATGTGGCAGTGGCTGCTTCCAAGCTGTTCTGGCATCCCAGAATTCTGGGCCTCCTCATGTTGGGTCCTGCCTATGCATGGTATCTCCTATGATGTGACAGTGACAGACTCTTGCCCTGGGTGGATGTCCTGGGTGGGGTAAGAGGGTGGTAGGGGTAGGGGGCAGCAGGGGTTGGCTCGACTGAGCATGTGGAGTCCGCTTTCCCCTGGCCTGGCGGGGCAGGCATGTGGAGAGGAATGCATCCTGGAGAGGTGAGGGAGCGCTCCCACCAGGTAGAAAGAAGATAAACGAGCTGGGCTCCCATTCTAGCATCTTTGGAGCCTGGTCTCTGGCACCATGGGAGGGGGAGGCACAGATGGAGTGGAGTTGGGTTGAGAGTGGGGCCCTGAGTCAGCAAAGGGGGCAGCGCCTTCGCAGCATGGGGAGTGCCGCTCATGTCCAGTGTCTCGAGGCAGGAGATGCTGGCTAGAGTGCCAAGGAGAGGGGGCCGTAACTGTGAGCACATGTCACAGCCATGTGGTACAGGGAGGCTTTCAGGCGGATGCCGTTCACACTAGTGGACCTCATCCTGGTGACTTTCTCAATTCCTGACTGCCTGTAAATCCTGGTATCTGCTCTCAAAATATGTACAGAGCACGGCCACTTCTCCCCACCTTGTCCACAGCCCCAGCCCCATGGCCTTATACCAGATCACTGCACTGACCTCCCTGGTGGTCTCTGCATCCATCTTTGGCCCCCATGCAAGCCTCTTGGCTTGGAGGCGAGGTCATGGTCCTGCACTTGGAGCCGGTGAGGGTGTCTTGGCTCACCTGCAGCAAAATCTCATGTCCTGACAGTGGCCGTATGGCTCTGTGTGCCCCACTACCACTGCCTCTCACCTGATCTTGGGCCACCTGGCATGTCCTCCCCAGATAATGTTCATCTGTCACCTTCTTGGGGAGCTCACAGCTTGTCAGGGGTTCCCAAGTCACCTAGTACAGACTGTCTAATCCTGGTCCCATCTTGGGGCCAGAGAAAGCTTGCTGAGGAAGGGGCTTTGGGCTGCAGCTGAAGCAGACTCACTGTACCAGCTTAAGGAAGGGAATGTCTTGGGGGGGGGGGGCCCTGGGAAGCCATCAGCCTGTGGGGACGCTCTCAGCCGCCCGCAATAGGGAACCCTGACAATGATGGCTTAAGCCAGAACAAAGTTCAGTGGTCTCAAGCAGTCAGCCTGGAGGTAGGGCAGATCCAGCCATTAATTCAAGTTAATTCAGCCATTCCTCCATGAGCTGCCAATGTCCAGGCTTGGGGTCACCTTCTCTGTGATGTCCTGGCCACACTTCCGAGATGGTGCCTCAGCCCCAGCTGTCATGTCCTCCCAGGAAACTGTCTGTGGTGGAAGGACAGGCAGGTAAGCAGCAGGTGCCTGTCCTTTGTTATTTTGCTTTCCCTGGGAGAGGAGTGTGGTTTCTCAAAGCCCCAGTTTGGGTCTTACTGGCCAGAATGGAGGCACGTGACACAGGGAGTGCTCATGGGGCCGTGGCATCACCATGACTGGCCTGGAAGAATCCCAGTCAGCCCCGTGCTTGGGGGTTCTGGTGAGGAAGAAAGGTGATGGACTGTGGATAGCACCCAGCAGTGTATTCTGCATAGAGAAAGGTGTTCTCGGGGAGGCTCAGAGTGGTTGAGAGAGCTTTCCGTGGCTGTTGTAGGGAGCGGGGTGGACCCTCAACTCCTGGGCACATCTTCCTTCTCTAGAGGGCGGCTAGGCCACTTAGGAGTATGTGGGCTTTGTGGTGCCTTCCCTCAGGCCAGTGCTTTGCCTCTGTTTCCTGGAGACCCTGGCAAAGGGTCTTGTCTGAAGACAAGCACAGGATGTTGTCTGAACAAAGGTTTTCATTCCACTTTCCCCTACCCAAAACTTCACAAAATTTCAAAAATTTGAACCTCCCCACCCCATCTCTTAATTGCTGCCAGGCAATGCTACCCTTGATGATAAGAAGGCCCCTGAGAGACGTGGCACAGGCCCAGAGACTTGGCTTCCTTCATTTTAATAAATTGGCTGTGTAACACCTTACTTCAGTGTTCCTCCGACTTTTGTCAAGGCCTGAAGTACTTTATATCGTCAGCTCCATGCCTGTAGACATGTTTATTGACTTGGAACCAAAATAAAAGTTTCACATAACAATCCTTACTGTACTAGAAGCGCATACATATTTCCTTTTCTTCTTCTTCCCTCTATTCCTTTTTTTAAAAAATGCTGACCACCATCTGCTAAGTTGATTTGTCTACCTGCCGATGGGCTGTGGCCCACTGTTTGGAACATGTGCTCTGGATGGTGGATATTAAGTTACCTGGCACAGTGTTTCTCAAGTGGGTGCTGAGTGAATAAGTGAATATGAGATTTAAAAGAATTAGGAAGTCAGTTTTCTTTCTGATTAAATTGATTTACCCAGGGCATTTGGGAAACCTTAGAAATTTTATAATTTTTTTCTGTATTTGAATATTTCTGGGAAGTGTATTCAGATGCTCCAGGTTAATACTGATATTAGTGGCCAGCCCTTTATAAACACTGCCTGTGTGCCCCGCAGTCATTGCCAGCCTCCGTAGTTAGGCTTCTCATTGAATTCCCACAAAATTCTGGGAGATTGGGCTGCTGGTCAACCCCATTTTTCAAAGGGTGCTGGGGCAGAAAGAGGCTGAGTCACTTGCCCAGGGTGAGGCAGCCAGGAGCCAGTGGATAGGGTATGGCCTCTCACAGTCTGAGGCTAGAGACTGTACTCTTAGCTGCCTCACAGACGAATCAAAATCAGTGATCTCAAGGAGGTGAGACCCTTTGTCCCAGGCCTGAGTCTTCTCCTTGTACGCCTTTTCTCCTGGCAGTCCCCAGCTTGGAGTTCCAAATGTGGAGTGGGCAAGAGGTGTGGGGTTGGGCAGTGGCGGGTGGGGAGAGTCTACCAGGCTGTCTTGGGGCCTGAGCTACAGGATATTCAGAAGGAAAAGCAACCCAAATAACTACATAAAAAGACGTGACTCTGAGGAGGGAGCTTTCCCAATAAGAAAGAGTTTTTAGCTGGTATCTTGGAAATCTCCCACCGGGGGAGCAAAGTTCCAGCTTCCCTCTGTTGAGCACTGGCTTTCACGTGTCTTTGTGTCTTAGGCGCACCTGGGAGAGTCCAAGGGCCAATTCTTGACTCCAGCGTGATGGTCGCATCTATAACATGGCCCTTGAATCTTCCCAAATCCCCACATAAAAACACAGCAACTAGATAGCAAAACCCTAAAGTATCCTTGTGAATTCTAAAGCACAGTAAGATGGGAATAAATCAACAAGGCCTGTGTGGTGTTACTGTCTGTCTGAGAGGAAGGAAGCAGAGGAGGAGCCCCCAAATAGCCACTAGGTATCCACTGGAAAGCTTGGCAGGATGTGATTGTGTGTGTGTGGGCGGGGGGACCACTAATGAGACCAGCAACTGAAAGAAGAGGTGTTTTATCCAAACAAATATAAGGGGAGAGAGAGGCTAGCAGGAAGGTTGCAAGGA
>NW_007728815.1:175744-177328 GCF_000696425.1 Galeopterus variegatus
AGAGGTGTTTTATCCAAACAAATATAAGGGGAGAGAGAGGCTAGCAGGAAGGTTGCAAGGATTGGAGCAGCCTGGGCCCAGGGCTCTTAAACCAACCAGGCAAAACAGCCTGCAGTGCAGGACCCCATATGGAAAAAAACCTGCGGGGCAGGGAGTCAGACTGAGCAGGGCCCCTGACCTAGACAACAGGGAGGAAGGAAAGAGAGGTCCAGATGAAAATGGGGGCAGCAAGCAGAGCCTGGGAACCTGGGAGAGCAGGCCTGCATGTTTTTAATTACTCAGTGAAAACATCTGAGAAGATAGAAGAGCAACCGTGAACGTAGCCTCCAGCTAGAAGTTCGGGAAAACTTACACATAAAAATGAGCAACAGAAAAATAATTGAGCTCAATCCTTCCCCAAGGTTATTACAGTAAAAAGGAAAACAAGGAGCAGAACAGAGTCTGTACAGACAGGCGGGCCAGAAATACATCCCCAAAGAGGTCAAGATGGTTAATTCAGAGCTAGCTGAGAGATCGCACAGCATGTGAAAGAACCACATAATCACAAGAAATCAGCAGAGATTTAGAAACCAGAATAAAAATTATTCCAAAATGAAGACTAATGTGGAAAGTAAACAAGTGTGACTGAAAACACATTGTTCCTTAAGAAAAATTGAATGTGAAAAGGAGGATAGTTTTAAAATGAAAAGAAAATGAAGAAAGATTAAAAGGGAGTAGAAAATATTGAAATTAGGCAAAGAACACCAAATACACGGGTGGGCAGAGTCTCTGAAGAAGAAATCCACAGTGAAAGAATAGAATAAGTAGTGCAAACTATAATTCGGGAAACATCCCTGAAATTGAAAAATACATATTGAAAGAGCAAATCACACATCTGAGCATACGAACTCGGGTGAACACCAAGGACATTCCGTTAAAATCACTGGACTGTAAAGAGAGAAACAAATTCTTTGGGCATCTTGGCAAAAAGTAAATGACTTACAAGGAAAAGTCAATGGGATTGTCATCAGATGTTTCGTCGGCAGCACTTATGCCAGAAGAAAGTGGTGTAATACTTACGATACTCAAGGAAAGAATAGGTGAGCCTAGGGTTTTGTGTTCACCAGAACTGACCATTAGGTTCGAAGGGCGCAGACTAACTGGCAAGAGCCTAGTAGGTTCCATTCTTATGAGCCCTTCCTGAGGAATTGAGTAGGGAATGAGTTTCAGACAGCCAGAATGACCAGAGGGAGACGAAGGGGCAGCGCTGTGCGGAGGGTTGTGCTTCGTGAGGATGAGCAAGTCTGATTCTGTCAAGACACTCGCCCTGAAGGTGGAGGTACAACTGTGAGAACACTGCGGGGATAGGACAGCGAATGCAACCGTGTTCTTGACATGTGTCTTAAGGAGCCATCTCTGTGATGGTAGCATTAGCATGGTTATCCTGACACTGTGCGTGGGGTCAAGCAAGTGAGTAATTATGGAGTATTCTAATTCTGTCATCCCCTGTATCCTTGAGAACCAGTATTCTCCCTGGGGAAGAAGAGAAGTGCAGATGTCACATAGAAAAGGCTAAGTAAAAACCTGTAGTCCCTAATTTGTATA
>NW_007728815.1:177687-184101 GCF_000696425.1 Galeopterus variegatus
GAGAAGTGCAGATGTCACATAGAAAAGGCTAAGTAAAAACCTGTAGTCCCTAATTTGTATAGGAAGTATTAGTGTGAACTCATGAGGAATTCTATCTTTAAAAAAAAAAAATAAAAAGCAATGGGCATTTTCAGGTTTTTTACTTTTGAAATAACATCTCCTACTGAAAGGACTTCTTGGAGAAATGGCTGTTGCAGATCCGGGGTAGGAAGCTTAAAAGATGATCCTGGATGTCTTGTTAGGCTGGGTAGCAGAGAAGCTGTCAAAGGTCACCAGGGTCCCTCCAGAAGGACTCAGAGGAGCCCCCCTAAGAGGCTCCCCTTCGCCAAAGATGGGACAGTTTTTGTTTCAGTAAGTATAAGGATTGCAGTAGATTGAAACACATCAAATATGTTTAAATCCACGAGTTCATAATGATGTTAAGAAAGGAGAGACTATTTGGTCACCTTGGAGGATGACAGTGAACCAATTCATTCTCTTGAAAACTGGGCAAATAAGGGAAAATGAGAGCTTATCCTGTCATCCACATGAAATTTACCACTGAGCACTGACTAGAAATTGTTCCAGCTAGTAATGCAGGGGAAACAACAGAATAGCACCACTCTTGCGCCTCCCAGTCAATCAGTGGATTTCAGCACTGGGTGTCAGCAGCTGTAGGCATCACAGAAAGACACAAGGAGACACCATGTGCCTTCTGTGAAAGAACAGGCTCCCACCTTCAGGATTACAGCAGGGGTCGGTCCTGGGTCTGTTCAGGCTGCTGTGCCTCACCATGAGCAGAGCATGTGTCAGTGAAATCCCTTTGGTGTAACCAGCAGTTGTATGTCCTGGGTTCTTCAACAGAAAAATGAAGAAATAAGGGGAACCTGTGGGTTAAGAGAGACTTAGAGACATACCAAATTAAAGAGCACTGAGCCAAAGTACAGTGCTTAGGGATGCACACTTGGGTGACAGAACCATGAAGAAATAAACAGAAGGCAGAGTTGTGGTTATTCTTGGGGACTGAGAGAGAGGTGTGACTGGAGCAGGGAGTGGAGGGACTTCCCTGTGGGTGGCAAAGTTCTGCCCACCCTGTCTTACATTCAACTCTTCAGCTCTGTGTTTGAGTTTGGGGCTCTTTGTATCTGCCATGTGCTATACCAGAAGATTAACATTGAATAAAACTATAGCTCTCCAGACCAGAGGTTCTGCTTTGGGGGATCTGAGGTGGGTCTGGAAGCTGCCCCTCCCTGTGCCCAGTGCTGGAGAAACTGGAGTACCCTGAATGCCCCTCAGGGACCTGGGCTGAGTCCTCCTTCAGTAGAGAAGGACAGTGATACTGTCTCCTGTGGGATTAAACGTTGATCAGGTGTTTGGTGTCACTGCCTTCCTCTAAGAGCAGCTGCTACTGTCATCAAGGTGATCATCCTTGTTATTTTTTTGGTGGCTGGCTGGTATAGGGGTAAACGTTGATCAGGTGTTTGGTGTCACTGCCTTCCTCTAAGAGTAGCTGCTACTGTCATCAAGGTGATCATCCTTGTTATTTTTTTGGTGGCTGGCTGGTATAGGGATTGAACCCTGGACTTTGGAATTATCAGCACCATGCTTTAACCAGCCAAGCTAACTGGTCAGCTTCATCCTCATTTTTGTTATTTTGTATTGAGTGAGTACTTTGTTCTCCTCACTGTGCTTTCTTCCTGGAATTTCTTGAATCCTTTTGAAGGTAACTCTGAAGTGGGGAAAGTTGTTAGTCTTACTTCTATGAGAAGGCGAGGCTGAGGGAAGCTAAGTGGCTTCCTAAGCTGACTCCCCAGTTGGCCCTTCTCCACCCATGCACTGCACAGACTCTCAAACTTGAGTGTGTCACAGCCAGCCAGGGCTTGTGAAACGCTGATTCCTGGACCTCACTCAGAGATTCAGTATGAAGTAGGTTTAAATAGGGCCCAGGAAACTGCAACATAAAAAAAAGAACCCCACCTTTTGAGTCATTAAACCTTCATCCGTGTAGCAATATGTTGAGCATCTACTTAGAAAAAAGTAGTGCATGCATACAGCTGTAGAAAAGTCAAATTGCTTAAGGCTTATAGAAAAAAATAGTCCTCCCCCCCTTCATGCCTGCCCTTCCTTACTTCCAAGCTTTCTTCTGGAGGCAGGAACCCCTTCCACTCACTCTTTGGAATTTCACTCCTTGATTCTAGACCAGGTGCTCATGCAATTGCTTTGCCAATTGCAGATCTAAGGGAAGGTCAGGATTCGGCTCCCACAGCCTACCCCACTCTCCCCATTTAGTTACTGCTGTACCACAAGTTTTGATAGTCCCTATTCAGAATTCATGTCATTATGACTGTGTAAATGCTATACATAGCTGAATCACGTGGTGCCTTATACTTTCTCTTGACAACTTTGAAAACAAAGCATTTATTTTAATTAAAGGAGTATGCACACTTGTAGGAGTCAGTATGGCTCAATTTACAGTGAAAAGCAAGCTTCTTTCCCACCCTGGCCCCTTCAGTCCCCCAGCCACACTGCCTCGGGGCAAGTAGCTTCTGATGTTTGGGTTTTTCTTCTCTCTTTCTACATCTCTAAGTAATGTGCTTTGTTTTTTTTTTGTTTTTTTTTTAAAGATGGCCAGTAAGGGGATCTAAACCCTTGACTTTGTGTTGTCAGCACCACGCTCTCCCATGTGAGCTAACCGGCCATCCCTATGTAGAGATCCGAACCTGTGGCCTTGGTGTTATCAGCACCACAGTCTCCCAATTGAGCCATGGCTGGCCCCATCTAAGTAATGTGCTTTTAACTTATGATTTCTTTCTTGATTTATGTTGACATCAAAATGGGCTCCATGTAATCTCTTCAGAAGTTCCCCTACTTCCTACTTGGATTTTTTTCCTACCTGGATTTTTTTCTTCTGCCCTAGGTGATTCAAAGGCCATATTCTAATAGGCTTGCCTTAGAATAGTGATTCTCAAACTTGGCATGTCAGAATCAACTGAGGGCTTGTTAAAGCACAGCAGGGCTAGGTCCCCACGCCAGAGTTGATGATTCAGTAGGGCCTGAGCATTTCTAATAAATTCCCTGGTGATTCTACTGCTACTAGTCCAGGGATCCCTCTTTCAGGAGTGCTCCCTTAGAGTGTAGGGTATGCTGCATGTGGGGTAGAAGTATCATCATTTATCAGTGGAGGAGCTCAGAATGGCTGTTTCTTGGACCCAGACTACCGAAGCAAAATCTTGGCTTTGCCACTTCCTGATTGTGTAGTCAAGGGCCATGATCCAACTTCCTGGTGCCTTGGTTTCTCATGTAAAGACCCATCTTAATGAGCACTTGTGCATCAATGCTTGAGTTTAGCATTGATGCTCAAGTGTGCAGCACTGTACTTGGAAGGTCATAAATCTACATGTATGCCAACATTATCTCAGAGATCTATTTGGGCACTTTGTGCTGGGCACTGTGCTAGATGTTGGGATACAGAGACCTGGCACCTGCCCTTGTAGGAGTTTACAGTCTAATGAGGGAGGGAGCTAGAAAACAACTTTCCATAGGTAATTATGATATATGCTTTGAAAGAAACCTGCAGGGTGCATCTGGGGTGCATGAGGGGGCGGGGCCAAGGCCAGTGAGGAGAGCAAATGCCCTGGAAGGTGCATACAGACAAGACTCTGAAGAGCTGAACGAGTTGGGGAATAGGCAGGATCTCATCCTCCCTGAGAGACAGCCCAGGGACAGGCATGGTGCTAATGTGTGAAAGGCTTTGTTGGGCTGCCCTAAGCTCTGGTGTCCTCAGTTTGCAGATGTCGAGACCAAGTCCTCATGCTCTTTAATTGTCCACACTGGGCAAACAGGACTCCCCAAACCAGGGGCCAGTATCAGAGCATGTGTAATAGTGGATACTTTATGTGGGGGTTGCACTCTGTATTATCTGTTTTTGCCTTGCTATAAGGCCTCAGGCTGCTTCTACTCAAGGTGGAAAAGCTGCAGGCAACTGGTGGGTACAAGCAGATCACATGGCAAGAGCAAACAAGAGGGCCTGCCTGTGGCTCACTTGGGAGAGTGTGGTGCTGATAACACCAAGGCCAAGGGTTCAGATCCCTATATAGCGATGGCCTGTTAGCTCACTTGGGAGTGTGGTGCTGACAACACCAAGTCAAGGGTTAAGATCCCCCAAGAGCAAACAAGAGAGGGGAGGTGACAGGGTCTTTTAAATAACCAGCTCTCTTTGGAACTAATAAGAGTGAGAACTCACTCACTACCCTTGTTAGCTCACTTGGGAGTGTGGTGCTGACAACACCAAGTCAAGGGTTAAGATCCCCCAAGAGCAAACAAGAGAGGGGAGGTGCCGGGGTCTTTTAAATAACCAGCTCTCTTTGGAACTAATAAGAGTGAGAACTCACTCACTACCCTCACCCCCCAGGGAGAGCATTAATCCATTCATGAGGGATCTGCCCCCATGACTCAAACCATTCCCAACACCCCCACATCAGGGATCAGATTTCCACATGAGTTTGGGGGGACAACACATCCAAACTATCACACTCCCAGGTAGTGGGGCTGGGCAGGGCGGGACTCCTATGCTGGTCTTTGATCCCATTAACTGGTCTGGTTCACCCCTCATCTTCTCTATCCTCCACCCTGCAGCCCAGATTGTCTTTCTTAAAACCCAAATGTGACACCATCACTCCCTACTGTTTACACCTTTAGGGTGTTGAAACCCATTGCCCCTGGGCTGAGGCACAAGCATCTGGTGGCTGCATTCATGTCTGGTCCTTTGCTCCTGGGCTGACCTCTTCTTGGAGCCTCTCTGCCCCCAGCCTGGTGCTTTGGGTTTCAGGTGTCAGTGCTTCCTGTGAGCTTTCCTTAGACCTACGTCCTTTACTCACTTAAAAAAATATATATATATTGATTGCTTTATTTAACAGGTTTTTATGGAGGCCCTTCTCTGTCTCAGGCACTGTTCTAGATGTTGGGGGAAACTTCAGTGGATGGAAAGTCCTAACCCCTCACGTCTAAGTGGGGTAATTACCTAGAAAAGTAATGAACACATAAATATTTCATAAAATGCCAGGGAGTGATCAGTGCTTTCAGGAAACTAGGATGGGGTGAAGACTGGGTGTATGCAGAGAGCTTCGTGTTGACTCGTCCCAGCTGCTTTCAGAGGCGTGTGCTGCCATTGTCTCTGCTAGAGGGAAGCCAAAAAGGCACCCGGCACAGATATGTGAGTTACCCAAGGCCACCCTTCTTAGGTGGAAGAGTCAGGGTTACCCCAGCAATGGCTGGCCCTAGGCAGCCCTAGCGCATGCACAGGTACCCCACGGGGCCCTTTCCTCTCTGACTCGCCTCTCCTCCCACCCTCTTGCCTTTCAGTGGACATCCTCATCATGGATGACGACGACGTCCCCAGCTGGCCCCCGACCAAGCTGTCCCCTCCCCAGTCCGCGCCCCCAGCTGGCCCCCCGCCACGGCCACGGCCACCCGCCCCCTACATATGCAACGAGTGCGGCAAGAGCTTCAGCCACTGGTCGAAGCTGACGCGGCATCAGCGCACGCACACGGGCGAGCGGCCCAATGCCTGCAGCGACTGTGGCAAGACCTTCTCCCAGAGCTCACACTTGGTGCAGCACCGGCGTATCCACACTGGCGAGAAGCCCTATGCCTGTTCTGAGTGCGGCAAGCGCTTCAGCTGGAGCTCTAACCTCATGCAGCACCAGCGCATCCACACTGGCGAGAAGCCCTACGCTTGCCCCGACTGCGGCCGCAGCTTCACGCAGAGCAAGAGCCTGGCCAAGCACCGGCGCTCGCACAGCGGCCTCAAGCCCTTCGTGTGCCCGCGCTGCGGCCGCGGTTTCAGCCAGCCCAAGAGCCTCGCACGCCACCTGCGGCTGCACCCAGAGCTGTCCGGGCCTGGTGTGGCGGCCAAGGTGCTGGCGGCCAGCGTCCGCAGAGCCAAGGCACCCGAGGAGGCAGCGGCGGCGGACGGCGAGATTGCCATCCCGGTGGGCGATGGCGAGGGCATTATTGTGGTGGGCGCACCAGGCGAGGGGCCCACGGCAGCCACAGCCATGACGGGCACGGGGGTCAAAGCGGCGGGGCCCCGGTCGCGGCGCGCCCCAGCACCCAAGCCGTACGTGTGTATGGAGTGCGGGAAGGGCTTTGGGCACGGGGCCGGGCTCCTGGCTCACCAGCGGGCCCAGCACGGAGATGGGCTTGGGGTGGCGGGGGGCGAGGAGCCCGCCCACATCTGCGTGGAGTGCGGGGAGGGCTTCGTGCAGGGCGCCGCACTCCGGAGACACAAGAAGATCCATGCAGTGGGCGCGCCCTCGGTCTGCAGCAACTGCGGTCAGAGCTACTACCGGCCTGGTGCGGGGGAGGAGGAGGAGGAGGACGAGGCGGCCAGCGGTTGGTGCGAAGAGTGCCGGGGCGGGGAGGGGCGGTAGGGGA
>NW_007728815.1:184392-208771 GCF_000696425.1 Galeopterus variegatus
AGCCCGGGGGGCGGGCGGGCAGGGCCCCTCGGGCTTGGCGGGGAACTAAGTGCAAGACCAGGGGACCTAGGGAGGATGGGCAGAAGGGGCGCAGCAGAGCGCCGTCATCCTCGTCTCCCTCTCCTCCTCAGCCCTCGTGCTGTCCACGTGGTGAATGGGGGACAGGGAAGGGGGTGCGGTTATTAGGGCAAGTTCATTTCTTCACCTCAAGATTATGTCCACCCCTTTCCAAGCCCTGCTCTTCAGCCAGGCCTGCCCTTTCTAGGTTCTCTCTCTCTGGGAGCCAGAGATAGACAATGTGTGAGAACTATAGAGACCAAGAGGCGAAAAGACCTTCAAGGGAAAGGCCATTTTTCCTCTTTCTCTTCCCCCACTGGCAAGAGTGGGGGGACAAGGAATGGAGAGAAATTGGGCCCTTTGCATTTAGAGGGGTCCCAGAGAGGGAAGGGAAAGAGGGGCCCTTTTCTCTTTTAAAATTTTCTCTTAATCATACCCACCTTCGTGACCTCTCCCGTTCATTATTTTTTCTGCCCTGCTGGTCCCATCGTTTTTTCTAGCTAAAGTTGTTTATACCCCTCCTGGATTGGGGGTAGTAGAAGAGTGAAGCAGAACCAGCCCTCTGTTCTAAATGCCCTCCTTCAGAGGATGAGGTCCTGTCTATTCCATGGCCTGGGCATGGTGGAAGAAAGAGTGCGGGGATAATAAATCACACTATTCAATTGTCCATGCTCTGTGTGGTTTTTGAGTTTGTGAGGGAGAAGGGCAGGAGGGTAAATGGAGGGCTCCCCACTGGGGCAATTGCAGCACAAGTGATAAGGGACAGGCAATGGAGGGAGGCAGCTGGTGGGAGCTGCTGTCCCAGTCAGCTCACACTGTCATCTGGGTGTTGACTGCTGTGCCCCTCCTGGAAGAGTGATCCTGTCAGATTACCTGCAGTGAGTGCTGGGCCACAGAGGGGTGGCCATACTCATCCCAGAGTACTGTCACTCCAGCCAGGGCACCTGCCCAGCCTGTGAGGAGCCCCTTGCTGACATGGGATAGGGCCAGTTGGTCATAGTAAGGCCAGCTTACTGCTGTGAAAGGAATCTGATCATCTCAGTGGGGTAACATGAGTCTGTTCCTCATGTAACAGTGGTAGGCAGCCTTCCTCCACCAAACTCAAAAGCCTCCTCCTCCTGCTTCCATCCTCTTGGAAGACTTGGCCTGCAAATGGCACACATCTGCCCCTGCCCAAATCCCATTAACTGGGACTGGTCATGTGGTCACATGTCACTGCAAGGAAGCTGAGGAATGTAGTCCCTGGCCATTCTGCCCAGTGACTAAGCTATACCACAGAAGAAGGAAGGTGTGTTTTGGAGGGCAGGCAATTGTCTCTACAGGGACTCAAGTGGAGAGCTGGCTCAGGGCCTGGGGGAAAGAGGCAAGGATGCCAACAGTTATTACCATGTATTACTATGTTTTAGACATTGTGCCATGTGCCTGACAGACATGGTCCCATAGAATCATTGCAACCATCCTGCAAGGTGAGTATTGTTACTAGTTTGTTCATTAGAAGGGAGCCCTCTGATGCCAATTCCAGTTTCGTGGGACCCACATCTCTGGAATCTTGGGAGGCTGCAATGAAGGTTCCACCTGGGGTATTTTTAACCTTGCTGGCCAACTGCGATAATGCAGGAAGCAAGTAGAGGAGATGGACCGCAGTTCCTTTAGAGTGGGGTTGAGAGAGGAAGTGGGGTTTTCCTTGAGCGGATTTATGCCCTCTTTCAGGGCCTCAGGTTGAGGGGCTCAAAAAGTCAAGGCTTTGGATGGCCAACTGGGGGGTGGGGGCATGACACCCTAGGGAGTGGTTTTAGATCAGGAAGGTGTATTTTCAAGTGCCCATTACCTTGCATGGACAATTTGTATTGCAGTTCGGTTTATTTTGAAATTTTAGGTCACTTTAAAGGAGGGTGAAACTTTGTTGTTTGGATAGGTCTTGGGTTAGCAAAGATTGGGAAAACACTGCCCAGTGCTCTTAGGTCCCTTCTTGTCCAGTGCTGACCTTGAGTGCTGACCTTGGGTGCTTTAAGAGGCCCCCAGGAGGAGAAGGGTAAGTGCTCTGTCACTGGTAGAAGTGAGTGGGCGGGTTTCCTGCAGCAGCTTAGGATGGAGTTGGAGGAAGAGACACTTGAGTCTTTTTGCTGTCAGCCCTGCCCCATGAGGTAGAGGCAGGAGCTGGTACTTAAGAGTGAAAAAGATTCAGTGCCAATCTCCACCCTGCCACTTACAGGCTGTGTGACCCTGGGCAAGTGAACTAACTTCTCTGGCCCTCGGTTTCCTCCCCCTGCAGAAAGAAGAGCTTGCCTGTCTTTGTGAGTGATGTGAGAGATTACCAAGCTTGGTGCTCAGTCACTGAGCTGCCCTGCCTTTCCCAGGCAGGCACATGATACGGTACTGAGGAGCCAGTGCTCCATCCTGCCTCTGTGCATACCCCTTTGGGCTTCAGTTACTTCGCTTAATATAGGGATCTATTTCACTTTAATAATATAGAATCCAGTGAGCTAACGTGACCACAACTTAGATGTCCCACTGCACTGGAAAACATCAGCCTACACTGCATCAGGCACTTGACATGTTTCCACGTCATGTTGTGTCATTTATTGATGTATTCATGCACTCCTGTGTTCACTCACCCACCCCCTCACTCATAAAATATTTTTTGAGCACCAGCTTTATGCTTGTCGGACACTGCATTGGGTAAAGAAAGAAATGCGCGTTCTTTCCTCATGGATCTTTCCATCTATTCTCATAATAAACCTATACTGTAGCTGTTTACCCACCGTACTGGTGACTACATCAGAGGCAAGAGAAGTTGGGTGACCTTTCCAATCTCATGAAGCCAGCAGCAGTGGTAGTGGCATCTACTACCAGTTATTTGATTCATGTATCTGTTTCCCAAAGGGTGTCCTGGAGAGTCTAGGATCTAGGGAATATTGATGAAGTGGTTGGAGAAAACAGGGTCCCACAGTTCAAGTAACTTGGGAAAATACTGGATCCAAGTTTTCTAATACATAGAACAGTGCTTGCCACGTGGTAGGTAGGTGCCGAGTTAAGATTTTGTTGCCTGGGTGAATTATAAACCAAGTATGTGTCCTTGCCTCCCCCCGGCCCCCAGAGCTTTTCATTATGTATTCGTATATGTGCATGTCTCTATATGAGTGCTGTGTGTATGCCTGTGTATGGGTCTGTGTGCATGTGTTGTGTGTATCTGTGTGTCTGTATATGTGCATATGTGTCTGTATTTTTGTGCATGTGTATGTGTGTACATGTGTGTGTGTCTGTGTACCTGTATGTGTGTACTGTATATTTCTGTTTATGTCTGTGTGTGGTATGCATCCACTCATCCTTCCCTTCCACTTGCTTTCAAAGAGGTTGTGAGTGGGGAGGGGGTTGTCTCTGGCCACATCAATTTTGCCTCCTCTCCTGCCTTGAACAAAAGTCTGTCCACAAATTCTCCATCTTCCAGAGTCTCTGGGTCAGGTCCTTCAGCACCACGGACAGAACACCCACCCTCCCCACCTGACTGGGTTTTATTTTTTTTTAATTTTTAAATTTTTTAAAAAGATGACCAGTAAGGGGATCTCAACCCCTGACTTGGTGTTGTCAGCACCACACTCACCCAATGAGCTAACTGGCCATCCCTATATGGGATCCGAACCCATGGCCTTGGTGCTATCAGCACCACACTCTTCCGAGTGAGCCATGGGCTGGCCTGTGACTGGGTTTTAGATGATGGAGATCACCTGAATCCACATGCATTACCTTCTGAAGCCCCCACCCCCCATGAGGAGGGTATTATATCCGTTTTACAGATAAAGAAACAGAGGAGGTTAAGGGAAGGTTAAGTATTTTCCCCAGGCTCTCCCAGCTAGTAAGTAGCAGAGCTTAATAGTGTGAACCTAATGCCCACACTCACACTGGTCTGTACTTCATGGGATGCTCATGAAATTGGGTGGTCACCAGCTAGCAAAGTAAATAGACTATTTTGATGGATACAGTTGTTCAGGCTGATGGGGGCTATGCCAGCAGGATTTGGGCTGGGAATTCTTTGGTCACAAGACTTTAAAAAGAAGTAATGGATACTTGAATCTTTTTTTTGAGAGGAGATTACTGAATCTTTTATACCAACTCCCAGATTCTCCTTTTCTCTCCCTACATTATCCTTTGAAATACTCTGAGTGTACAAGTGGGTTTTAAAAATTAATTTATAGGACTGGCCCGTGGCTCACTTGGGAGAGTGTGGTGCTGATAACACCAAGGCCACGGGTTCGGATCCCATATAGGTATGGCCGCTCGGCTCACTCGGGAGAGCGTGGTGCTGACAACACCAAGTCAAGGGTTAAGATCCCCTTACCGGTCATCTTTTAAAAAAAAGAAAAAGTAAAAGAAAAATTAATTTATCAAATGTGAGCATACCCTACATGCCACTTGCACATCCATCTGTCATCTATTTACATCTGTCATCATCATATATCATCTATGTGTCAGTCATCATCGTCGCCTACCATCTACATCTGTCATTTATCGTCGTCACCATCGTATATCATATTTGTATCTATCCATCATCCATGTATCATCTACCTGTGTACCTCATACCTGGCATCTATCATCATCTGTACGTCGTCATCTTCTATCTATGTATCTGTAAAGCTACTTATTGCACTGTTTTCTGTCATCTATCATCATCTATCTTTATCTGTCATCTATGTATCTATCTATCTATGATTGTTCCAGAGAGGCGTATATATACATCTGTCTTAATATTTTAATATTTTAAAACATTTTCTTAATCTTTTCAAAACATTTTGTTGTGTGGATATAAAGTTTTGTTTAACTAATTCCTGGCTTCTGCTACTATAACAATGCTGCAGCGAGATTCTTTATACCTGTCTTGGCATCCAGGAGCTGCAGGACGAAGGGAGATGTGCATTTGAATTCTGACAGATGAGGCTGTATCATCCTCTCCAGAGGTCAGCCTGATGTAGTGTGTCCCCCAACAGTTTATAAAGCGACTGTCTCCTGCCTGTCCTCCCCAGGGTTTTGATATGGCTATTATCTGAGAGACTCTGGAAAGGGTGATAACAGTTTAATGCATACCTACTATGTTCCCGGTGCTTCATAGATACCATCTTGTTTAATCCTCCACTTTATGGATGGAGAAGCAGGCTCAGAGAGGTGAAGGACTTATGCAAAGGAGAAACACAGCAAAGCCGGGTGTCAGTCACTAGGCTTTGCCCACACATTCTGTATACACATGACTGGATCTGGTCAGTCACAGAGGAGCAAGCTGGGGCTCAGAGAGGTGAAGCCATTTACCTCAGATCACATGCTCAGTAAGTGAGGAAGCCCAGACTCAAACTGAGGACAGCATGTCTCCCAAACCTGAAATGGTAGTTGCCACTACCACTTCATGCCACCTCACGGGATCCATCGTCCATTCCACAGGTGTTTGCTGCATGCCCACTCTGCGTCTGTTCAAGGCACTGGGGATACAGTGGGGCAAGACACACAAGTCCCTGCCCTCAGAGATAGATGAATACAGCCTTCAGGCTGAGAAGTGAGATGTGTGGAGAATTCCTTTCCTCTCGTCCCACATTCTGTCTGATTTCCACTCACTTGGGACCCCACCTGTCTGAATGACTATCTGTTACACCTACCCAATCCCCAGGACTCTCCACACCCCACCTCTGGGAACCTCTTTTTGTCACTTCAATCCTCAGCTGTGTGTGACTCCCCTCCTACCTGCTTCCCACCCTCATGACAGAGGGCGAGCTCTGTGAGTGCAGACATCGTGCCTGCTGTGGACACAACTGTGTGCCTGGTGCCCCGGCACATAGCAAGTGCTCAATAAACACAGACAAGTAAGCAGACGGTTGGTGCAGGGAAAGAAGCTGAGATGTGAAGGATGAGGTGGAACTATCCAAGTGAAGTTTAGGAGGAAGAGCATTGCAGGCAGGGCAACAGCAAGTGCAGAGAGTCTGTGGAGTGGAGTGTAATGAGTGCAGATGGTAACGAAACAATAGCCCCCAATACAGACTATCCTGTAGAATAAAGTCAAGCTGGGAGGAGGAGGCAGATTAGAACTAAAACAGCCAGGATGCTGAACTCCCTTGTGACACACCACACATTGTTGTCATTGCTAGTATTCTTATTGGACCCAAGCTCATTGAAAACTGATTTCAGACCGGGGTCTGAATATCCCCACTGGCATAAACAGGAGAGGGAAAGTGTCTGGGAGGCCTAACTACTTGCAGATCTGGTTTGAAAACTCATTGAGTATCTTTGTGGCCTTAGTGGTCTCTCTTTGCTAAGCCTCATTTCCTCATCTGTAAAGTGGGGAGTTTGGAATAGTTTTAACTAAAGCCAAATGAGGGAGTTAGTTGTGCCTAAGGCATCCAGCTCTGTTCATGGACTCATAAGTGTGTTCCACCCAACTGGACAGAGAGCACACCTGAATGAGAGGAGTCAGTCTGAGATGACAGAGGTGGGGAAACCAGAGCTCCTGTACTCCAAACACATACTGCCTTAGTTGGTGTGGGCTTCTATAAGAGAATTCCATAGACTGGGTGGCTTAAATTCAGGTGAGAATCATCTCACCTGAGTCACAGAAATGTATTTCTCTCAGCTCTGGAGGCTGGAAGTCCAGACATTTGGCATCTGGTGAGGGCTCGTTTCCTGATTTGTGGACAGCCACCTTCTCATTGTAACCTCATGTAGCAGAGAGAGATAATCTTTCTTGTGTCTCTTCTTATAAGGGTGCTAATCCCATTCATGAAAGCTTTGCCCTCACAAACTAATTATTTCCCAAAGGCCCCACCTCCAAATACTATCATCACACTAGGGATTAGGCTTCAACATATGAATTTTGGTGGGACACAAACATTCAGTCCTGCATTAGTCCATTTCTGTTGCTTATAACAAAATATCTGGAACTGGGTAATTCATAAAAAAAACCCCCAAAATTTATTGCTTACAGTTTCAGAGGCTGGGAAGTCCAAAGTCCAGGGAAAACATTTGGTGAGGGCCTTGGCGTTGGTGACAGTGACCCAGGGAACACACATAGCAGAAAACGGCAGAGCAGAGAGAGACTAACCTCTCATGTGCTCTTCTTTTAAAGCCTTCAGAACCATGCCCCTGAGCACCATTTTTAATCCATTCACTATGGTATGGTCCTACAATCTAATCATCTCTTCAAGTCCCCATAACAGGACTTCCTACCCTCAACAGTTACAGTGGGGATTAAGCCTCAACGAGATTGAGGGGCATCCAATCTATAGTAAGTTCATAGCACATAAGTCGTTGGCTTTATACGTATGGTTCTCAGAGTGTGGCCCCTAGACCAGAAGCATCTGCATTACTTGAGAACTCATTTGAAAAGTAAATTCTTGGGCTCCAGCCCAGACTGACTGACCCAGAAACTCTGGGGGTGGGTTCTGTCAACCTGTGCTTGAACAAGCCCCCATCGCTCTATCTCATGTACTTTCTCACATCACCTGCCTGGCATTTGAATTTGCTACCCTCCACCCCCAATATCTGTCAGGTCAGGTTAGGTTATGCAGCAAAATGAGCAGCCCCCACATCTTAGGGACTCAGAACAACCACAGGTTTATTTCTTGCTTGCGCTCCATGCCTTCTGTGGGTTGCTGGGAGCTCTGTTTCACACTGTCAGCTCTTTGGGACACACCATTTGCTGTGGCTGGGCAGAGGGAACATGGCAAATTGTGTACTTCTCTTAAAGTCTCCACCCAGAAGTGACCCATGCCCTTCTGCTCACAGTTCATTCACCACAGCAAGACATATGGCCACACCTGACTTTCAGGGAGTGGGCACGTGCAATCCTACCATACGTCTGAGGGGGAAACTGGGAATATGGGGCGAATGGTTATAAAGTCACAGCAAGACATATGGCCACACCTGACTTTCAGGGAGTGGGTACGTGCAATCCTACCATACGTCTGAGGGGGAAACTGGGAATATGGGGCGAATGGTTATAAAGATTTTTACCTGGGTGTAATCCAACATGCTGGTTCTCAAAAACCAAGGGAGCCTTAACTAGCCATCTCACCTGAATCTAAATTCTCAGTTGTTCCATGTCCTTTGGTCCCAGTGACAAATCCCCTGTTCCTTTCGCCCACAGCCAAGCCCTAGCCCACTCACCTTGCTTGCTGGTTCCGCCACCAGGACTGTCCTGGATGCTTCTACTTCTCACCCCGGGGCCTGAGGCTCACCATCTCACTGGTCTCCTTCCACTGGGTGAGAGAATGAAAACAGTTGCTCCTATGTTTAATCTAGGATGTCAGGGAGCATGCTGGGAGCTATAAATCTGTCCATGTATTGTCAGTGGGATGGAAATATGGTCGTCCCTTGGTATCCGCGGGTGATTTGCTCCAGGATCGCTGTGGATACGAAAAGCCACAGATGCTGAAGTCCCTTATGTAAAACGGCGTGGTACAGTCGGCCCTGCGGATAACGTGGGTACCAAATTCGTGGTTCTGCATTCACGGATGTGGACCTTGCGCATACAGAGAACAGACTGTACCGTCCAGAACCGCGTCTGGTTCTTCAGCTTCATCCATCCACCGTCCCTCCCTCCCCATAGCTGCATTCACTACTGTGAATGAATCGAGAATGGTTCAGCAATAGCCTTCTTCAGAGTGTCCTGCTCTGCGATAGGTGCAATACAGAAATACTGGCTGCAACCTGGCAAGGTCGACATTCATATTGCGGACCTTCTCTTCGGCGCCCCTTAGTAAACGTTGATCGCTGCCAGCTCTCTGCTGCCACCGCCTGGATTCCTGAGAGCTGCATCGTCTGAAATAACCAAAAGACACGTCCCGAATAGAGAGCGGTAGTGTGTACCATACTCGTATAGCATATCATTTAAACGCACGGGTCTGAGTTAGTTATCTTGGGGTTTGTTTATTGAGGTAAAATTTACCTAACGAAGTGCACAAATTCGGTGGCATTTGGTATATTCGCAATGTTGTACAGCCATCACCTCTATGTAGTTACGAAACATTTTCATCACCGCCAAAGGAGACCCTGTACCCATTATGCAGTCACTCCCATTCCTGCCTCCCCCCTCAGCAACCACTAATCCGATTTTATACAGACCTTGTTTTAATTCTAGGGGTGACTGCTCCAGCAGCCCCAACAGGAGGAGCTTAGATTCAGCATTCTGTAGGTGGGGGCTGGGGGCTTGTCTTGAAGCTGGGCTTGCATAGCAAACACTATGTTTATTTGTGTGTGTCAGGTTATTTGGAAAAGGGGGGCTCATAAGGATTATGTTAGTGGTGGTGATGGAAGATAAATTCCTCTTTACTATGCTGGTCAGTGATTTACTAGTCTTACCATCTTGTTCAAGAGACCAAACTTTCTGAGCATATTTGCTTTGAGGATTGAAGGAGCTAGGATTTTAGCCTACTGACTGTCAAATAGAGGTGACGGGAAGATGGGCCTGATCCTTCTCTTTTGCGTCATCATTGACAAATCCTGAGATTTGATGAGTCATCATGGGGGCTTAGCAATAGCAAGCCGCTTGTGGTTTCCAGCTTGATTCAGGAACCATGAAAATGTTCACGATTTTGGTCGCTGGTGTAGTTTAGATGATATAGTAATCATGCCAGTTTAGACAATATATGAGTCAGAGTTCTTCAGAGAAAGAGAACCAACATGTATACGTATAACACACACACAGACCTCTCAACTTATTATGGGGTTACATCCCGATAAACCCATCATAAGTTGAAAATATCATAAGTCGAAACTGCACTTCAAAAATCTTGAGTGTCTTACTATATTTTCAACTTACATTGGGTTTATCAGGACATAACTGCATCATAAGTCAAAGAATGTACTAAATGCATATCACTTCTGCACCATCGTAAAATTGAAAAACTGTACCATCATACGTCAGGGGCCATCTGCGTGTGTGTGTGTGTGTGTGTGTGTGTTTGGGGAAGGATAAAGAGAAAGAGAGAGAGAGATTGATTGATTATGGGGAATTGGCCCACACTATTACGGAGGCTGAGAAGTCCTACAATCTGCTGTCTGCGAGCTGGAGAACCGGGAGATCTGGTGGTGTAATTCCAGTCTGAGTACAAAGGCGTGAGAACCAGAGGAGCTGATGATGTAAATCTCAGTCCAAGGGCAGGAGAAGATAGGTGTCCCAGCTCAAACAGGCAAGAAGGAGGCAAAAATGGTCAATTCCTCCTTCCTCCACCTTTTTGTTCTATTCAGGCCCTCAACAGATTGGCTGATGCCCACTTACATTGCAGAGGGCAATCTGCATCACTGAGTCCACTGATGCAAATACTAATCTCATTTGGAAACATCCTCACAGACACACTCAGAAGTAATATTTAATCTGGGCACCCTGTGATGCAGTCAAGTGGACACACAAAAATCAACCACCACAGACAACCATGTTCAATGTGATGGGTTATGTAGGGGGTTGGGATAGTCCTTTAACATAAGCGATCCTGTCTAGTCTTGACTATTCAAGCTGTCTAGAAGGCCCCGTGCCGTGATCATACCACCAGTCACTGAAGCCCAGTTCATAACTCCTTATAGAAATGCAGGTAACATTGGAACAGTCAGTCCAGGAGCAGCAGGGAACATACGAGAGCTGAGCTGTAGAATCTTCGTCTAGAGCAGGGGTTAACAAACTATGGCCCCAGCCAAATTGAGCCATTTTGTAAAATTTTTATTGCCTGTTTTTGTAAATAAAGTTTTATTAGAACACAGCCACACCCATTTGTTTCTGTATTTTCATGTTTTACATTAAATTTTTTAATTAAAAAATTCTAATTGGCAAATAAAAATTGTATACATTTATGGTGTGCAACGCGATGTTTTGAAGTATATATACATTGTGGAACAGCTACATTGAGCTAATCAACATATGCATTACTTCACATACTTGTTTTGTTGTGGTGAGAACACGTAACGTCTACTGTCTTAGCTATTTTCAAGTAAACAATACATTGATATTAACTATAGTCACCATGGTGTACAGTAGATCTCCAGAACTTGTTCCTCCTCTCTAACTGAAATTTTGTATCCTTTGACAAACATTTCCCAATTTCCCTCTCCCAGCCCCTGGTAACCACCAGTCTACTCTCTACTTCTATGAGTTCAGCGTTTTTAGATTCCACATATGAGTGAGATCATGTGATGTTTGTCTCTCCGTGCCTGGCTTATTTCACTTAACATAATGTCCTCCATTATGTTCTCCAGGTTCATCTATGTTGTCACAAATGACATTCTACACCTGCTTTCACCCTGTATCAGCAGAGTTGAGCAGTTGCGACAGAGACCAAACGGCTACCAAAGCCTAAGATACTTACTAACTGGCTTTTTGCAGAAATAATTTGCTGATCTCAATCTAAGGTCTTACTTAAGTCCTGTCTCATCTCTTCTTCCTGAGTTTCTTTCTCTTTTCCATTTCCATCACTCAGGAGCCTCACCCTCCAGCCTACATTCTCTCTGGACGATACTTGCTTTATGCTCAGACTTTCCATTTTGCTACTAATTCCGGCTTTCAAAGTGTGGTTTGAAGACCACTTGCCTCAGAACAGCATGGAAAAAGCTTGCTAAAATGCATATTCCCAGTCTTCACCCAGGTCCCACTAAGCCAGAATCAGCCACGGGGCCCAGGAATCGATTTTATTAACTCTCCACATGACATTAATGATTGGTTACCCATTTCCTACCTTTGCAGTTCCTGTTTGTCTTTTCCAGCCAGGTTTCTTTTCAGGTTTCTGCCATATTATCAAGCTAATGGAAATTTCACAAGCCCTGGGTACTGTGCCAGTAGTACTCCCTGAATAAAAATATGTCCTGAACCCTACTCTAAGTCCTGTCTTTTTCACCTTTTGCCAGTAACTGCTTAATTTCCTCAGGAGTTCTGAATCTAGGTCTCTGACAGAGGGAACCACATTGGTTCATTTTATCTTTCTGTTTGTTTTTTAATAGCTTTATTGAGAAATAATGTACATCCCATATAATTTACCTATTTAAGGTATACAATTAAACGGCTTTTTATATTCACATAGTATATTCACATAGTTGTGCATTCATCACCCCAAAAAGAAGCCCTGTACTCATTAGCAGTCACTCCCCATTTCTTCCTCCCCTCCTGGCCTCCGGCAAACACTAGTCTACTTTCTGCCACTATGCATTTGCCTGTTCTGGACATTTCATTTCAATGGAATCCTATAAAAACTGGCTTTGTGTCTGGCTTCTTTACTTAGTATAGTGTTCGTGAGGTTCATCCATGTTGCTGCAAGTACTTCATTCCTTTTCATAGCTGAATAATATTTCATTGTGTGGATAGACCACATTTTGTTTACCCTTTCATCCATTGATGCACACTTGGGTTCTTTGCACATTTTGGCTATTGTGAATAATGATACCTACTTCATCTTTCAACCTGGCCAAACTGCAGGTCTGTAGGCAGCTTAAGGATTGGCTGTCCTTGAATCAAGTTCTTGCTCCTAGTCCAATCAGCCGTGACAAGGGCCAGCTTTTTGGATGTCTAATGTGAGCAGTCACTCAGGGTCTCACACTTGGTTTAACAATCTGCTGTCATCATCTTGAAATTCTTCATAATTTTTTAACAAAGCATCTTGCATGTTCATTTTGCACCTCTACATGCAGATTATGTGGCTGATCCTAGTTGTGATAGATGCGGAGGGTGGACTGTCACAGACACCAATTATGCTGCCCACAGACATCCTTTAGTGGGGGTTGTGGGCCCAGCTTCCCATAGAGATCTATGACTGACATGGGTCCGATATTATCCCAAGTTATATTGATAAGTAGATTCTCATGATGTTAATATGCCAAGAAAATAAAACTAATAGTAAGTTGCAGGAGGAACTTTTTTTTTAAAATAGCTTTCCAGATTCCTTTCTCCTTCCACCCCAGCTTTTAACCATAGTCTCTAATGATCTGGGTTAATAAATAAATAAAAAACATTTGATTGACACAATCATTTCCAGACCATAAAATTCAAGGAATGACTTAGTCCAGATTTGATTTGGTTTTCACTAAGAATTTAAGACCTCTATAGCTACATCTTTTTTTTTTTGTCCTTTTTGAGACCGGCCGTACCGCACTCAGCCAGTGAGTGCTGTGAGCGCAACAGTCATCCCTATATAGGATCGGAACCCGCGGTGGGAGCACTGCTGCGCTCCCAGCGCCGCACTCTCCCGAGTGCACCACGGGCACGGCCCGGCCCTGCATCTTTTTTTAAAATAGACTTTATTTTTTAGAGGAGTTTTAGGCTTACAGCAAAATTGAGAGGAAGGTACAGGTCCTTTTTGAGACCGGCCGTACCGCACTCAGCCAGTGAGTGCTGTGAGCACACCAGTCATCCCTATATAGGATCCGAACCCGCGGTGGGAGCACTGCTGCGCTCCCAGCGCCGCACTCTCCCGAGTGCACCACGGGCACGGCCCGGCCCTGCATCTTTTTTAAAAATAGACTTTATTTTTTAGAGGAGTTTTAGGCTTACAGCAAAATTGAGAGGAAGGTACAGAGATTTCCCATACACCTACTGCCCCCACACATAGACAGCCTACCCCATTATCAATATCCACTACCAGCGAGGTACATTTGTTACAATGGATGAAACTACATGGACACATTATGATCACTGAGAGTCCGTAGTTTACATTAGGTTCACTCTTGGTGTTGTACATTCTGTGGGTTTAGACAAACGTATAATGACATGTACCCACCATTGTAGTATCATACAGACTAGTTTTACTGCCCTAAAAATCCTCTGTGGTCTGCCTATTTATCCCTCCCACCCCACTTATCCCTGGCAACCACTAATCTTTTTACTGTCTCCATAGTTTTGTCTTTTCCAGAATACTGTACAGTCACATAGACTGGCTTCTTTCACATAGTAATATGCATTTACATTTCCTTCATGTCTTTTCATGGCTTGATAGCTCATTTCTTTTTAGTGCTGAATAATATTTTCATGGCATGCACGTACCATAGTTTATCCATTCATATACTGAAAGACATCTTGGTTGCTTCCAAGTTTGGGCAATCATGAATAATGCAGCTATACTCCTGGGAGTCCTCCAAACAGCTGTTGCCTCCTATGCCTCCTACAACAGAATCCAAAAGTGACTGATACCATCTCAGCACTGCATGCTGACATGGATCGAGTGTGAACCAGTCTTGTCCAGTGGGAGTAAGAGGAAAGCTGTTGGGGGTCCTTGCGAGGGAGGTTTCCCTGCTTAACATAAACTGGCCAGGGAAATGTGCTCCTCAGGTAACCTCTGACTATTTCTGGAGACATTTTTGGTTTTCACAGCTGGGGAAGGGTGGATGCTACTGACATCTAGTTGGTAGAAACTAGAGATGCAGCTCAACACCCTACAATGCACAGAAGAGCCCCTAAAACAAAGAATTTTCCAGCCCCAAGTGTCAACAGTGCCTAGGATGAGAAACCCTGCAGTAGGGACACATTAAGTGGCGCTTTCCTCCTGGGGTCATCTTTGTGAAGACATGATGCTCTGTTGCCACCTAGGGAGCATCAGGAGAAATTCAACTGAGTCACAAAGATGCAGAATCCTTATGCTGCTGAGTTAATCTGGAATTGTCTACCCCAAGGACTTGTGATTATGTGACAGAGGAAACTTCTATTCAGTGTCCTTAGGCCGCTGTTCTATACCGCTTAAAGCATGAGAAGTAACAGGGCTCCATGCACACCACACACACACACCAACTTACCCATCTACAGAATGTGGCAGGGCAAATGTGAATGAGGAAAGGGTCCTAATGGAGAAAATTATAAAGAGCCCAAAGTTGGCAAGGAGTCAGCACCCCCTCCCCCAGCCCCATCCCATGGCGAGATGTCCCAGGTGAGGGCAATGCTGCTGGATTCACCAAAGGTCACCCTCCAGGACAAGGTCTCTTGTCTTCCTGTCACTCTTCCTTCCCATGGTACAGATGCAAAAAATAAATGTGTACATAAGGAATGAACAATTGGGGCATAAGCACCAAGCAGTCTAAGTACAAATATCAGTTTTTGGGGAGGTTCTCCGAGAACCCCACTTACCTTTCAGAAGTTAGTTTTGGCTGCAAGGGTAGGGGCTCCCTATTCTTGTGAGGGGTTGAGTTTCTCCAGACCCTGTGAAGCAACCCAACCTTCTGGGTCACTCACTGGGCCCTCACTCATCTTCTCCACAGAGAGGTGAGAACATAGTTTAAGTATTGAAATCTTCAACTCTTAGTTGTCAAGTTTCTACTCCTATCTTACCCAACATTTTTGTTGCCTTTTAAAAAGGTTCCCAACAGGATGTGACCAGATTCCATGAGCAAGACCTGTTGGGTCTACAAAGACACAGCTACAATCTGTCTCTCTCTCCTTCACTGCCGTGCTGGTGCAAACTTCTCTAGGGTTTTCTTTGGGGGGGGCGGGGATGGGAGGAGGTAGGACTAGTGCAGTAGTCTCCACCTGTTCTCTCTGCTTTCCATCTCACTTTCTCACACCTGTAATCAGTCCTCTGCCTTGTTTCTAGAATAATTTCATCTTTCCCAGTCCCTTCCTGGAAACCCTATGATGACTTTCCACTGTGCTTAGAACAGCACCCAGAGCCCTTGTCCTCACATGATCTGGGTAATACACCATTGTGTCCCTTTTCTTCTCACATACTGGCTGCAACCTCAGGGCTTTTGCACAGCTGTTCCTGTGCCTATAATACCCTCCCAGGAGTGCTGCATGATGGGCTCCTTCTTGATATTCAGGTCTCTGCTTAAACATCACTCTTTGAGATCAGCCTTTTCCATATCAGTGGTTTCCAACAGATAAAATTAGGGGAAGAATTAACTATAAACAGGCATGAGGGAATTTTGGGGGAGAAGATGAACTGTTCTATATCATTTTGTGATTGCTATTCAACTGTTTGTCAAAATTCAGAATGGTGCACTAAAAAGGGGGACACTTTTACCATATGTATACCTCGAACTAGACTTGAGTAATACAAGCATTGAATAAAAAACTGGCATTTTCAGATCCCATAGTCAAAAATAGCTGCCCTATTCTCTAACATGTCACTTTTTCAACTGTCTTCAAATTTGCGGTTCAGGTATTTGCCCCTCGCTAGAATGTCGTGAGTTCCAAGAGAGCAGGACCTTTGTCTATCTTATATCTGTCAGCCCTAGCCCAGTGCTGGGGATTTTACAGAATAATTATGACATCATCCCCTACTTTTGGAATTTGGAATAAAATGAGAAATTAGTTAGATGTAAATGTTCATTACTCATAGCTCCACTGAGGCTGGTGGTGCACATCTGCAACTTCCTAACACTTTGCCATAACCCAAGTCCTCCAGCCACTGAAAGCTTGCTGCTCAAAGGAGGAAAAAGTGCATGCATCTCGACGACAGGATGCTCAAAAAGAGCACCCAGAAGGGGCTAAACCACTCAGGTCCAGATCTTCCTCCCATCCTCACCAACTAGGCAAATCCCTCCTCTACCCTTGGAGATGGCCGAGGGGCACAAGGAAAAGACACAATATATCCTTTCCAACAGGGTGAAGTGAGAGGAAAGTGACTTCCGCCCAGCATAGAGTAGTGCATCGGGTGGACTCTAGCTGGCCCTGTGATTCCCTTCTCCTGGTTTTCCCACAGATTAGGTGATCCTCCAGCATGGGAGATACTTGTGACTTGCTTCAAGCCAAATAGAATATGGCAAAGTTGATGGGCTCTCCACTTCTGTGATAACATGAAGCCCTCCATCCATCTGCTGGCAAAGTAACAAATGTTCCTAGGAACTATATGAACTTGGAAGAGGTTCTTTCTCCAGTTGGGTCTCAGATGAGACCACAGCCCTGGTTGAGATCTTCATTACAGCCTCATGGAACCTTGAGGCAAAGGATCCAGCTAAGTCACACCTGAACTCAAAAAGTGTGAGATAATACATATATGCTGTTTTAAGTGGCTGCGTTTATAATGTTGTAAATAGCAACTGATAACTAATAGAAGGAACCTTGAGGCAAAGGATCCAGCTAAGTCACACCTGAACTCAAAAAGTGTGAGATAATACACATATGCTGTTTTAAGTGGCTGCGTTTATAATGTTGTAAATAGCAACTGATAACTAATAGAAGTAGGTATTAAATATCAGTGGGATGAATGTTCTAGTCACTCCCAGTGTTGTTTTTCAGGAATCTCTCTCTTCAAACTCACCCTATGAGATAGGTATGATTTTACCTATTTTACAGACAAGAAGTCAAAAGCTTATGTAGGGTGACGTTTGTCTAGTGTCACAAAAGCCATTTAGTAAAAGAGCCAGGATGTTAACACAGGTCTGAATCAAAACTTGTTTCTTAAACTTGGCTTCTCCCTTTGGCTTTTTCTGTTAGGCTGTAATTTATAAAGTGGGGTGTATGCACTGTTGGGGGATAGGGGTTTGCACGTCGTACTAAAGATAACCCATTGGACATAGAAAAAGGCATTATATTTTTAGTTTTATATAGTTGTCCTTTGGTATCATGGGAGACTGGTTCCAGGATCCCTGCAGATGCCAAAATTCAAGGATGCTTAAGTGTCATAAAAGAGTGTAGTACTTGCATAAAACCTATGCACACCCTCCCATACACTTTAAATAATCTCCAGATAACATACCTAATACAGTGTAAATGCCATGTAAATAGTTATATGTATTGTTTTTTATTTGAATTTTTTATTGCTCTATTGTTTTCCCCTGAATATTTTCTGTGATTGAATCCATGGTTGTGGAAGCCACAGATATGTCAGATGGTCATATATCCCATATGGGAGAAAGGGTATTCTGAAGGAAGATTGAGACTTTAACTCTGAAGGACTAACTGGCACACTTACCCACTATACATATTCACCTCACAAACCACACCCCATTGGTCTGAGGTCCAAGCACTATATAACAGAAACTCTCCCAGAACATGTGTTTAAAAAGTATTCCTGCCAAGAAATCAGATTGAAGATTATGCTAATAACATAAGCTCAGGTAAACTACAGAGCTGATATTTCTCCTACACCTCAAACTTTATCAGCCAGATGATAAGAGAAGGTGGGCGGGGGGCAGCCCAATCACCATCTAATTTGATCTGACAGGGAAGAAGGCTAAAAATTTTCCAGATCTGAAAAGTAATGCTTGAAGGTTAGATCTACACGCTTTACAGTGAATGACACAGGAAATGGTTGTAGTAGAGAAAGACAACATTCCAGTTACGAGAATGGACTCCAGAAAAACATTTCTTGGGTTTGAATGGCAGCTCTGCTACTTATTGGCTGTGCATTCTTAAACTCCCCATGCCTCAATTTCCTCATCAGTGAGGTGGAGGTAGAAACAGTACCTACCTTCAGGTGAAGATCAAATGAATTGATTTATAGATAGAGCTTAGAAGAGAGCCTGGCACACAATAAAGCCTATGTGTGTTAGCTACCACCACCATCACAGATTAGAGAAACAAACATAAGAAATCATAAAAAGTACGTATTGATAAGTACACGAGAATTTTCCTCTCTTCTAGGAACAGTCTGTTCTGGAGCCATGGTAACAAGTAGCTACTTAAACAGGTTTAAACCCATTCAGTAGATCCCTGTTCCTCAGGGAACAGGCTTTTTACAAGCCAACCAATGGCTGCACTTTGCTTCAGAAGTTCAGCCAGTCAGTAAAGGATTCACCCAGTGGACATAACTGGGTGTCAGGCAGTATCACCTGGTACTACCTGTCGATTCACACCTTGAAGATTTAATCCCTGAATTTCACCCTTCCCAAAGTCCTTTACCTACAAAAATCAGTGGTTTGCTCCACTCAGAGACACTGTGATGGACGAGCTCTTCTTTACAACACTAAGCAAATAAACCCAGCTTTGTGTTTATAGTTCAGACACTGAGTGACAGTCACATCATCCTTTGATACTCAGATGGGCTTTAAAACCAGCAGTTGTGTTACCCAAACTTGGGGGCCACTTGAGGACCTAAGTCCTCTCAAACTCTGCTCTTAAATTGTATGCCCACTGGTCAAGAAGACCACTTGACACTTTTTCCAAATGCTCTCAGTGTTTATTTGATGCCCTCTATATGCTCTGTGGTAGGACAGACATTTCATAGATACTGAGGTCTTATGACTTGAAGGTCACAAGCCTTCAAATGCAGTAACCAAGTTATATTGAACACAGAAGAATCACTACCACTGAGGGCTTTGTGAAATCAGAACTCATTCTACATCTTTGAGAAGGAACTTCTGGGCACAGCTTGCTCTGTGAAGACAGGTTTTTAAGTTCCTTTGTCAAAAGGGGTGTGAGTGGGGAAGGTTTTCCTGTCTTCAGTTTTTCCACCAGTACCGGTCATCTTCATCAAAAGAATACCAACCACCATCAATTACAATGTGAGGCTTGACAAGTTGTAGATCCTTCAGAAGCTTTTTTATTTGCCTAGGATATTTCCATTTCCACAGCCTGGGGAAGCAGAAAGGGGACACATTACTCTGAGATTTTGCTTTGTACTCTCCTCCCCTCCTATAAAGTCCTGAGAGCCCCATCAAGGATCTCAAACCTTTTCTTGCATGCTTAAGGAGCATAGCATGTTTCCCTTAGCATAAAAGCAGTAGCATGCTTCCTACATGTAAAGAAACTCCTTGATGTGTCAGATACTACACTGAACTTTTTCAGGCATCTGCTCCTCCCAGCAATCCTAAGAGGCAGGCATGATTATTCATCCACCCATGAACTCCTTCCCGAGAATCTACTTTGTGCTGGGTCCTGTCACAGGGTTTATAGGTACAGTGCAGGACAAGGCAAGGTTCCCACTCTCACCAAACTTATGGTCTAGCAGAGGAGAGAGAGATGGGTATTTAAGCAGATGCATATCATCATCCCCATTTTACAGATGGGGAAATAGGCTCATGAAAAGTCAGTCAGTAAAATCCAGGTCTGACTCTTCTGCTCAATTTCAACTACTAAGTCCCATAGTCACCACCTGATCTTGTCAAAAGGCTATTCTGTCTCATGAATCATTGATACAAACATGCTCTTTCAACCCAACATTCTGCCTTTTCAGCTCATTTGCCCAAGTGATCACTGTAACTGTTTTTTGATCACACGAAGGTCTCCAAATCCATTAAGCTATGTTTCCCAATCCATCTTCCTCTCCCACCTTCACTTCTATCTACCCACCTCCACTCCCCCCACTGCCCCGATCCCACAGTCCATCAAAACCACTCTTAGCTTCCTTCTAGTTATACCCACATGCCGAAACTTGAACCCTGGATAAATCCAACTGCTATGAACAGGACAATACTGGAGAAATAGTTTACTCAACTGAGAAATTTGCTATTCATATAAATACATCATAACATCCTCAGGTGGGCTGTGGATGCTGCCAGCCTTATATTTTCCCAGTCAAGTGTTTACATCCTCCAATTATAACTATACTTCTTGACTCTTGGGGATGCCCTTAGCTTCCATTTTGTCTATGAATAAGAGGCACTAAATGACAAATACTTTTTCTAACACCAAACATAGAAACTATGCCTATGAACCCATCATTTTCACGTGAAGGAAACCCTTATTCTTAAAGGATAGTCCTGATTAACCTCCTATGAACTCCATTAACTCAGCCCTCCAGAGTTGTACAACATGGTAGCCCTTGAATATCTCGTTTTCAACCTCTCACTCTGGTAGACCATGTGCCTGAGCAGCTGAGCATAGTCTGATACTGTCATAACAAAAGCATCCTGACGAGCTTACGCCATCCTCCAGTACTACCCAGTTTTTTCTCTTCTGAACAAAATCTTTCTTAAATAGCCTACACACATTTCAGCTTCCTCTCGTTCTTCAGTCACCTCAGCCTGACTGCTCTTCACCATGACACTGAAACCTCTCAGAGAGGTTAATCATCTCCAAAACACCGCAGTCAGTAGACTCTCTTCTCATCTTACTTTATCTTTTAGCAGCATTAGACACAGTGGCTCACTTCCGTCTTAAAACCTTGTCTTGTCTTAGCTCGTGATGCCATATTCCATTGGTTTTCTTTTTAAGTTTTGCTACTACACCTTATATCCTTTGCTGGTTTCTCTCTTTCTCATCTTCCAGTGATAACAGATGACACTTGTTTACCGTATTCAAGGCTCTGTCTAAGCTCTTACTTAAATTCCCATAACCATCCTAGATGTCCCCCATATTTAGAAAATAAAATGGAGGCACAGATTAAAAACCTTCCCTGAGGTCATAAGCAAAAAAACACCCGAGAATTTACGGCCAGCCAGTGTGGCTCCAGAGCCTTGTGCTAACCATTCTTTTACACTGCCTTCTCAACTCTGAGATTTTGAACCTTTGGGAATTCAATCTCTGCCAATAATTCCTTCCTAGGGGTCTCAGTCAATGGCTTTAAAAGCCTCCTTCCATATATTGGCAGCTCCTAAAGTTTTATCTCTAGTTCAGACCCCTTAACAGAGCTGTATACACAAATAGTTTTATCTTGGTTACTTAAAGACCTCTTTGGGATGAGTAGGCATCCCATACTTCAATATTTCCAAAATTCAATTTTGATTTACTGTAGTCCCCCCCTTATCATCAGCTTTGCTTTCTGTGGTTTCAGTCACCTGTGGTCCAAAAATATATGAAAAATTCCAGAAATAAGAAATTCATAACTTTTAAATTACATGCCATTCTGAATAACATAATGAGATTTCATACCATCCAGGTATGTCCCACTCGGGATGTGAATTCTTCCAGTGCATCCAGGCTGTAGAAGCTACCTGTCCTTTAGTCACTTAGCCACCTCAGTGATCAGACTGCCTGTCTGGAATTGCAGTGCTTGTGTTCAAGTAACCCTTATTTTACTTAATAATGGCCCCACAGTGCAAGAGTGGTGATGCTGGCATATTGTTAGAATTGTTCTATTTTATTATTACTGTTGTTAATCTCTTACTGTGCTTACATTATAAATTAAATTTCATCCTAGATATGTATGTATAGAAAAAAACACAGTATATATATTATTAGTTCAGCACTACCTGGTTTCAGGCATCCACTGAAGGTCTTGGAACATATCCTCCATGGACCAGGCAGGGGTCTACTCTATGTAAAGCCTAACATCTGCTCTCCCTCAGTCTTCCATTTCAGGAAATGGCACCTCCATCTTCCACCTGCTCATGTCAGAAACCTCTGTGCCATCTCCTTGATTCTTGTCACTGGCTGAACTACCACATTCAACACACCCAGTCTTACCAGTTCTATCTCCTCAATCTGATCTCACCAACCACCCTCTTTCTCTCTATTCCTGCTGCCACCATAACCCTCAACGTGGGCCAATGCCATCTCTTACCTGGGTTACTGCAGCAGCTTCCCCACTGGTCTACCTGCTTTTACTGTTGGTCCAACAGGTCATTCTCAACAAGGGAGCCAGAGTAAGCTCTTAAAACTTAAGTCATGTTGTGTTATTCTACTGGCTAAACAATACCAACGACTTCCAACTACACTGTAAATTTTATTCTAACTCCCTAACTCTGGCCCTGCAGGAACTGCATGTCTAGCCCTGCCTACCTCTCCTGGATCTCCTCTCCCTTGCTACTTGGTTCTAGACACACTCTCCAGGGCAAGAAACAAAAGGGCAAATTTAGCTCAGGTCTTCAACCATGCTATGGATGGTTGAATGCCTGGACATCTCTTAAGTCTCAACTTAAAGTGTCCCATCTTCCAAGAAGCTATTCCTAAAACCTCCAGATCTATTTTTTTCTTTTTATTGTTTAGTAGTATAAATATAGAAGAAATTTGCTTGTTGATTCTTTTTTTTTTGTCTTTTTTCATGTCCGGCAATGGACCGCAACCCTCAGTGTCGCGCCCGCACCGGACCAGGACCGGCAACGGGATCGCAACCCTCGGTGCTGCGCCCGCCCCTCGCTCAGCCAGTGAGCAGGAACCGGTCTGTATGTGGGATCCGAACCCTCGGCGGGAGCGCCGCCGCGCTTCCCAAGCAGCGCACCGTAGCAGTGCTCTTAAGTCTCAACTTAAAGTGTCCCATCTTCCAAGAAGCTATTCCTAAAACCTCCAGATCTATTTTTTTCTTTTTATTGTTTAGTAGTATAAATATAGAAGAAATTTGCTTGTTGATTCTTAGATACTGGGCATTTGGGTTATCTCCATGTTTTGTTGTTATAAAACTTACTATGAATATTCTTGTATAAGTCTGTTTGTGGATATGTTTTTAATTCTAGATAAATACCTAGGAGTGGAATTGTTGAGACACAGTTCACCAAAGTGATTGTAACAACTTAAACACCCATCGGCAACATATGGGAATTCCAGTTGCTACACATCTTGCCAATATTTAAAACTTTTTCATTTTAGCCTTGTTATAAGTGTGAAATGTTATCTAATTCACGATTGAAATACCAAAACATAAAAACATAGATGAATGTATACATAAATATACAAATTATAAATTTATATCAAATTATATAAGCATTCGCATTATATTGAAGAACCTATCATAAAAGAGTAAATATTGTATAAGTTCATTTACATGAAGTCGCAAAACAGGAAAAACTCATCTATGGTCACAGACATCAAATATTAGTTGCCTTTCAGTTGGGGAGAAGGAGACACAGAGAAACTCTCTGAGATGATGAAATTTTTGTATATATTGTTTTGTGTCGATTATAGCAGTGTAAGCAATTGCCACAACTCAAACTTATTTAAGATCTCTGCATTTTCTTGTATATAAATTATACAATGATTAAGGTAGCAATAAAAAACCTATTAAAAAACTCCACACCTCCAGAGCATATCAGATCCTGTGGTTGTATATTTCCAGTCCTACCCTATATTTTTGTTTCATATAATTTGGTCTCCATATAACTTGAAGTGTATACTTGCTGAAATTCTTTGCTAGACTGTAATCCCGAGATTATGTTTTTATCATTGCCTCCCTAGGACCTAGTTAGTGGATCAAGAGAATCTTGGAGGGTGACTGTTACCCATATACAACTTTATGGGAAATCATTTGGGTCTCTTTGAAGGTGAACGCCTATATCGAGGTGAGGAGAGAAGAGGAGAAACATATACTATTTCTCTTGGTCATTAGAATAGCTTCCTCCTATACTCAGCACTAAAAAGTAGCAGAATTTGGGTCTCACCCCAAGCATGTATCCAACGACCATCTTACACTGCCTTTTACTCCACTTATAAATGGAAATTGGCTTAGATTTGAAGACAGTGCTAGAAAATCTGAGATCTACAGTCTTTATGGGATGGAGAGTTTTAAGTGGGGGGGGGGGAGTCTCCTGATTTTTAAAAAGGGGGGGGGAATCTGAGCACTGCTGTACGGCC
>NW_007728815.1:208839-260349 GCF_000696425.1 Galeopterus variegatus
TTTTTTTGGGGGGGGGGGGGTTTAATGGGGGGGGGGGGGAGTCTCCTGATTCTTAAAAAGGTGGAGGGAATCTGAGCATCTGTGGCATACATTATACTATATCGTTTTTTACTGAGGTAAAGTTCACATCACATAAATCCAACCGTTTTTAAGTGAACAATTCAGCGATTTAGTATGTTCACTAGGTTGTGCAATCACCACCTTTATATAGTTCTGAGACATTTTCGTTTCCCCAAACAGAAAACCTGTACCCATTAAACAGTTGTTTTTCACTCCCCTTTTCCACTTTCTAGCCCCTGTCTGGATTTTCCTATTCTGGATATTTCACATAGATGGAATCCTCCAATATGCAACCTTCTGTGTCTGGCTTCTTTTAATGAGCATAATGTTTTCAAGGTCTGTCCATATCGTAGCATGTATCACTACTTCATTTTTTAAATGGCTGAATAATATGCCATTGTACGGATAGACTACATTTTGTTATTCATTCGTCCTTTAATGAGCGTGTAGACTACCCTCCTCTTTTGGCCACTGTGAGTAGTGCTACTGTGAACATGCATGTATATGTGTTTGTTTCACTACCTGGCCAGAGTTCTTTTTAATATATACATAGGCATGGAATTATGGGGTCATATGATAATTCTTTGTGTTATGTTTTGAGAAACTGCAATTTTTTAAACTTTCTAACCGGAAAATTAAATACATAAACCAAATGATTCAATTACTTAAGCTCTCCCTTTGGTTTCTCAACACGCTTGGAAGAAAAACCAAGATTTAAGTCTAGCTTAGAAGGCACTCCGCTTGATCCATGGGCTCATCTTCTCTCCCTCAGCCTCATCTTTTACTACTGTTTCCTTCTCTCACTCACTCCATGTCTGATGGTCTGGGAGTCTCTGCCCTTAAGTCTCTCTCAGCCAGGAAAGCTCCTACACCTCAGATTTCCATGCAGCTGCCTTTGCCCTTCAGGACTCAGATCAAACATCTGTTCCTTAGTGAGAATTTCATCAGGAAAAACTGTGAAAGAGTTTTCTGAATATGTTAATTAGCTTCATTTAGTCTACCCACAGTGAATACATGTATCAAAACATCATGTTGTACACCATAAATATACAGAATTTTTATTCGTCAATTAATAATTAAGAAATTCTTGAATGTCTTTGCAGTGGAATGTTGGGCAGTGTCTAGCAGACCCTTCAGGAACTATTTATTTGGTTATCTCCGACTAGGCTATTTTATGACTCTGTAGATACAGAAGTTAACCTGTAGAGAACTGACAGTAATGCAGTTATTTTCTGTCCATAGCTAAGCAAACAATTACTGTTCATGGCAATGCAAATTATTTGTTACTTACAGCATATAAATACCTGTAGGTCAAATGCTCATTTGAACCATGTTAACATCTTATTGGTTCTCTCATTAGTTAATACGTTAAGTAAAATCTTTGACATGTGAAAAAAAAATTTCCAACTACGTAATCTAAAGTAACCCCATGTCCCTCACTCTCTTACTATCTTGTTTCCTTCTTAGCATTTACTACCTGCAACAATCCTAAACTTTTGTGGTTTTTAACTGTGGTAAGATATACATAAAATTGACCATCTTAACCATTTTTTTCTTTTTGGCAGCTGGATGGTACAGGGATTGAACCCTGGACCTTGGTGTTATCAGCGCCATGCTCTAACCTACTGAGCTAACTGGCTAGTCCTCATCTTAACCATTTTAAGTGTATAGTTCAATGTGTTAAATACATTCACGTTGCTGTGAAACCTTTACCACCACTCATCTCCAGAACTTTTAATCTTGTAAAACTCAAATTCCACATCCATTAAACACTAAATTCCCTATTTGCCCTTCCCTCAGCTCCTGGCAACCATCATTCTACTTTCCATCTCTATGAATTTTCTTATTGTGGGTACCTCATATAAGTGGAATCATACTTTTGGGTCTGGGCTTATTTCATTTAGCATAAAGTTTTCAAAATTCACCCATGTTGGGCATGTATCAGAATTTCATTCCTTTTCATGGCTGAATAATATTCCATTGCATATATGTAGCACATTTTGTTTATCCATTTATCCACTGATAGACATCTGGGTTGCTTCCATCTGTCAGCTATTATTGTGAACGATGCTGCCATGAATATGGGTATACAAATATCTCTTTGAGCTGTTACTTTCAATTCTTCTGGTCTATACCCAGAATGAAATTGCTGGATCATACAGCAATTCTGTTTTAAGTTTTTTGAGCGTAAGCCTTTGTATGTTATCTCTCCATCCTCCCCAACCAACTAAAAAGTAAGCTCCAGGGTACCAGGCACCTTTCCTCTATCTCCTATGTCCCTGTATCCCCAGCATCCAGCAACACACTCAGAACACAGTGAAATTCATTGATTGAATAAATACCTGGTCATCAAGCCATGATCTTAACTGCTGTCAGGAACTGCTTCTCTACCAACTAGCTTGCCTATAAGAGAAGCAAGTTTGTATCTCAAAAGACAATTGCTAGGGACTTACCCAATTATTTGTAGACTAGACTTGGGGTGTGCAAAGGCTGAACACAGCTTCACCATTCCTGCAGGACTGAAGTTATTCCGCACCAGATTTAGACTGGTCAGGTGCCGGTTGCAGGAGAGGGCCAATGAAAGCGTCTCACAGCAGTCAGAAGTTAATTCACATGCCTCCAACCTGTAGGGACAGACACCCAAGAAATAACCTCAAAGATCAATGATAGATCCTTCATTCAACCCATGTGAATTTTACCTGATGTTAGGGGGGAAAAAATAAAGAGTGTTGGGCTCCACCCCCAGAGTTTCTAGCTCAGTCGTTCTGGGGAGGGACCTGAATATTTGCATTTGTAACAAGTTCCCAGGTGATGGCACTGCTGTCGGTTCTCACTTTGAGAGCTGCTGGGTGACTCAAGTTATAGCTGTGGAAAAAATAAAACAAAGGCTGAGAGAGTCTGTAACAAGGGAATGTAACAAGGAACATGGAGAAAGACTTGCTGGGAAAGTGACATTGAACCAAAAACTGAAAACTGAGGAGTGAGCTATGTGAAGGGAAGATGTACTGATACACAGATATAAGAAACTGTACATACACCACCCTTGTGGGAAAAAGTGGGGCACATCTGAGAAACAGAAAGATGACTAGATGACCAGGGCAGTCAGAGATAGTATTAGAGGAAGCTGGACATGTTAGGTCATATTAAGGATTTAATACTAAGAATAATGGAAAGCCAAAGAACATCATTAAGCATAGTAATGGTGGTGGACAGTAGTGTTCTGGTATTTCCAGAGGTGCATGTTGAGGTCCAGATGGTCCCCAACTTACAATGTTTCAACTTAGACTTTTCAGCTTTGTGATGGTGTGAAAGAGATGCATAGTCAGTAGAAACCGTATTTCAAGCACCCGTATAACCATTCTGTTTTTCACTTTCAGTGCACTATGCAATAAGTTACACGACATATCCAACACGTTATTATAAAACAGGTTTTGTGTTAGATGATTTTGCTTAACTATAGGCTAATATAAGTGTTCTGAACCTGTTTAAGGTGGGCTAAGCTAAGCTATAATGTTTGATAGATTAGGTGTATTAAGTGTATTTTCAACATATGATAATCTCAGCTTCCAACAGGTTTATCTGGATACAACCCCACTGTAAATCAAGGAACATCTGTATTTTTAGAGATGCATGTTGAGGTATTTTGAGGTGGAATATCAAAATCCATAACTTTATGAAATAGTTCACCAGCTAGAGCAAAACACTGATGATTGTTTAAACTAGACGGTGAGTGTATACGTTTTGAATATCCTAATAATTCTAGATTTTGTGTATTTTGGAATTCTTATGATAGAGTAAAAAGTTTATGAGTGTAGCTCAAGTTGTTTTAGCCACTTATAGCTTGATGATGAAATGAGATTGAATGAAATCTTACTTTTTGGTTTTGCTAAAATATTATGCAAGTATTTATAAAGACAGAATATCCAGTTGAGAGGCTGAGGCAGAGGCAAGGGGGAGATAAATCATGCTATAAGCTGCTGCATGAACAGGTGATTGCATGATCCCCAACATGGATAAAATTAGCCTCTGGTTAACATGGGTGAAGTTAACTAATGTAGGGATGCTTCCTTCATTGCTACAGAAGGAAGGGCATGTCAGTGCAGATACTAGCCGGTCTCTTGGTAGGAAGTTTAGAGCCTTCCTATTAAATGGTTTTATATTTATTTGAGGGGAGTGGGGTCATTTATTAAGTGCCAGGGAGAACAAGGTAGGTCCAAAAGTTTCCAAAGAATGGAGATGGTTTGAAATCATTCTTTCAGGGAGTGGGGAAAACAAGTTAACCAGAAAAATGTAATACTGGCGAGACAGAAATTTACATCAGTCACTACTGACTACACATGATTATCAACTTACCCTTGTGTTTTTTTGTTTTTGTTTTTGTTTTTGATCCTGCAGTTCTCAGCTACCTAAGTGCAGGTGCTGGCAAATTGGACTCACTGAAGCTCGGAATATTTGCAGGTGGATACACCCAGTATAGAAGGCTGGAAACAACTAGTCTACTTTCTGTCTCTTTGGATTAGAATATTCTGAAACCACTAGTCTACTTTCTATCTCTTTGGATGAGAATACATCTTATACAAACAGAATTACACCCCATGTGACATTTTGTGTCTGGCTTTTCACTTAGCGTAATGTTTTCAAGGCTCATCCATGTTGTAGCACATATCAGTGCTTCATTCGTTTTTACAGCTGAACCATATTCCTCCGTATTGAAGCACTCTGCTTTAACAAGTCCATGGGTGATTCTGATGCTCGTTTCGAGAACCACTAGTGTAATCACTTGCTTTTTGTTCACCTTTCTCACTAGATCATATATGCCCCCATGCCAAGGTCTTATTCACTTCCATACTTCTACCATTTAGCACCATGCCTAGCCCGCAGAGGTTGTTCAGTGAATATTTGAGGGCTTTCTTTTTTTTTTTTTTTTTTTTTTAAAGATGACCGGTAAGGCGATCTCAACCCTTGACTTGGTGTTGTCAGCACCACGCTCACCCAGTGAGCCAACCGGGCATCCCTATATGGGATCCAAACCCGGGGCCTTGGTGTTATCAGCACCGCACTCTCCCGAGTGAGCCACAGGCCGGCCCATTTGAGGGCTTTCTACCTTTAGACCTTGTTCTCAAGCATTTTCTGTTTCATTCACCTCATACATAGATGCTGAGTTGGAATTTATAGCCAGATCTGTTATTCTACCAAGACTCTATTTTGTCTAACTTGATAGAGAGTCATGAAAACCAGAACATCCTCCTTGTTGAAGCAATTTCATGCTTGGGTCCCCCTTCCTCTGAGCCTGGCCCTCAAAGAGGTGATCCCAGGACTTCTCTGCTCTTCCCACACTCATTATGGTGTCGACACACCGACTTACCCAGAGTACCCACTGGAAAAACAAGCATCAGGTGACCCTCAAACTAATTTTTGGTTCCAGTCTCCCCGCTCATATATCTCTTGAATTTCTAGGAACCCCAGACCCCAATACAATAGGGTTGATCCCAAACAACTATGAGAAACTTACTCTAGGTCCTGGAGCTGACAAGATGGGTCCCTCATGACCTCGCAGAGAAGTTTCATCCCACTGTCTTCCAAGGGGTTCATGCTAAGGCTCAGATGTGTCAGACGTGTGTTACCCATGAGTGCAAGAGCAAGAAAACCACAGCCCGGTACGTCGAGGTTGCACTGGTTTAGCCTGTGACAAGCACACAAGGGAAAGAGGAAGGTCAAACTTGTTCCTTGGTGTGACCTTGGGTCAGCTACTACTTTCTCTCCGTCTCAGTTTTATCCTCTGTAGGAAGGAGGTCATATTCGTATTTAAGATGGTTGTTAGGCTTAAATGACAGAATGATCATAAAATACTTGGCGCAGTGACTGGCATAATGCACTTGCTCGATGCTATTCAAGATTTTCTGAACTTTTCTTTATATTCACCGTATGTTTCCTATGGCTGCTATAACAAATGATCACAAAATTAGTTACATAAAACACAAATATATTATTTTACAGTTCCGGAGGTCAGAAATCTAACACAAGTCTCACTGGTCCAAAAATCAAGGTATCAGCAGGGCTGTATTTCTTCTGGAGGCTCTAGGGGAGAATCTGCTTCCCTGCCTTTTTCATCTTCTAGAAGCTACCCACGTCCCTTAGCTCCTGCCCTCTGTCCCCGCAGCCTGCAATGGCATCACTCTGACCTTCCTTTTCACATCTCCTGCTCCAATCCTCCTCTGTTTTTTTTTTTCCCTTATAAGGACTTTTATGACGACACTGGGGTCACCCAGATAATCCACCCAGGATAATCTCCCCATCTCAAGATCCTTAATTAAATCTACAAAGTCTTTTTCGCCATATAAGGTCACACATTCACAGGTTCCAGGGATTGGGATGTGGACAGCTTTTGTCATGGGGGGGCCCTATACTACCCACCATGTTCAGTATCTCCCCATAACTCATTCACTTGGGAACCTTGTTATAGCCTTTAACAGAATATCTGTTACATTAAGGTTATAGTCTCTAACTGAATTTCTGGCTACAGGTATACCACTAATGCACATAATTTTTTGTTTATATGAAGTTGTTGTTAGACTAACAGGTTAATGGGGATGGATGGCAGAAAGCAAAGTAACCCTAAGGCAGAGTAAGCTTATGGTATTGAACAGGAGTAATAAAAATTTCTCATTCTCACTGTCAAACCAAAAATTTATGATAGAAGAGTAATTTGGCAACACAAGAAATCAGTTTTTTTTTTTTCCTTTGTCTTTTTTCGTGACCGGCAACGGATCGCAACCCTCAGTGTTGCACCCGCACCTCGCTTAGCCAGTTCCTTTGTCTTTTTTTCGTGACCGGCAACGGATCGCAACCCTCAGTGTTGCACCCGCACCTCGCTTTGCCAGTGAGTGGCCGGTCTGTATGTGGGATCCGAACCCTCGGCGGGAGCGCCACTGTGCTCCCAAGCGGCGCACTGTAGCAGTGCGCCACCGGGCCGGCCCCGAAATTAGTTTTTAAAATGGTTATGTGGACACCTTGTGCTCCTTGGAGTCATGCAACACACAGTCTGTATGACTGTGGCTGTACGTCACTCTTACCTCCACCTGAAAATCTCATTCTCTCTCTCAGACCAGAATTTATGCTATGTAAAAATAGGGACCACATCCACGGTTTGTCTCTATATCACTAGTAACTAAGAGTGTTTACTTAATAAATACAATTGATCCTCATTATTTATGGATTCTGTACATATACAATTTCCTACTTACTAAAATTTATTCGTAATACCAAAAATCAATACTAATGGCACTCACGGTCTTTCTTGGCCATGCATGTGTACAGAGTAGAGAAAAATTTGAGTTGCCAGTGCTACATATTTTTCCCAGTTGAGGTTGAAATTGTCTGAGCTCTTACACTGTAAACAAGTACATTTAGGTATATTTAGTGCCATGTTTGTCAAATTTCTTTGCTTTTTGTTGGTGATTTTGTAGTTTAAGATTGCCCCCAAGATTAGTGTGACAGTGCTTTCTAGTGTTCCTAAGCATGAAGAGATTGTAATGTTTCTTACATATGTTAGATAAGCTTTGTTCAGGCATGGGTTACAGCACTGTTGGTCACAAGTTCAATGTTAATGTACCAACATGTATTAAATAAAGTGTCATTAAATAGAAACATGCAAAACAAGGTTAAGTATTGATCAGTTGATGAAAATATGACTGGAGGCTCATAGGAAGTTAACCCTGTATCTTCCTGCTATGATTTGAATGTCTCCTCCAAAACTCACATTGAAACTTAATCCTTAACGTGGCAGTATTGAGAGGTGAGGACTTTATGAAGTTATTGGGTCATAATCCATGAATGGATTAATCAGTTCACGGATTAATAGGTTATCACAGGAGTAGAACTGGTGGTTTAATAAGAGGAGGAGTGAGCCCGTGAACTCGCTCTTTTCCTTGTTGCCATGTGATGCTCTGCACCACCTCAGGACTCTGCAGAGTCCCACCAGCAAGAAGTCCCTTGCCAGATGCACACCCCTGACCTAGGACTTCCCAGCCTCTAGAACTATAAGAAATAAGCCTTACATCTCTTTTCTTTATCAATTACCCAGTTTTAAGTATTCTGTTATAAGCAACAGAAAAAGAACAAAGACACTCCCCACTACCCCTAGGGGCAATGACTCAGTATTGGCTAAATCAGTGTTCAAGGGTGACTTTGTAGAACACATGACCTCAAATTATGACAATCGACTGTATTTGAATAAATGATGGCTTCCTGCTGTAAGAAAACACAAAAGCAGAGGTAGAATTTTTCAAGGAAGAGTGAAATCCAGGAGATAATTAATAGGGATAAGATATATCAATCCCTTTATTGTAAAATTTCCATGCTTCCTTACTGCTTTGTGCTTTGAGAGCTACAACACACTATTTGTTAGAAAACTATGAAGTCCTCACAGGGAGGCGAGTCAGACTCACATCAGCCTCTGTAGACTACAGTTGGGAAGTTTTATGGATCGACACAACAGATTCACTCCTTCATTCCCCAGGTTGTTGTTTGATAGGCACAGGTGTGTCAAGCTCTGGTTGCTGACGAGGGCTGAGGCCAGAACCTGGCAGCCAACAGCTGTGAGACCACAGTTCTCCAGTCTGCAAAAAGAGAGCAACCAGAAAGGAAATGAGGTATATTCTTAAATTTTCATCTCTCCTTCCTAAGAAAAGGAAAGAAACAGCACTCCCATAGTTGACACGTCCTTGCAGATATAATAAATAATATTACATCATGTCTGCCTTTAGCTTGCAAACAATTCCAGTGCTTCAGCCCCCAAATAATACTCTAAATATCATGGGTGACTGGATCTCCCATCAATGACAATGGGAAACTAATGGGCAACATGAATCTGCTCTCAGCTTGGCTATTTTCAGTCTTCATGTATCCTATGGTGTAAGGCCTTGCTAAAGTGAGTGATTTTCCTATTTACAACTACAACATTTAACGCATCATAAACCTTAGACATAAACTAGATACTCCATCTGTTTTTCAAAGCTGAAGAAGCATTTTATGTGGCTTTGAGATGATTCAAAACTCGTACATAGTTCGCTACATGAGTGACATGTTTTGCTGAGACAAGAACTTGGAGTGTGCTCTCCCCTTCCCTCAAGAATGTGACATCAGCCTAATCAGACTCCAGACATCTTACTTTTTGTCGTGATGGAATGTTCTAGATCTACTCTGTCCAATATGGTAGCCACATGGCTATTGAGCACTCAGCACGTGGCTAATGCAATGGAGAAAATAGTTATAATTTTATGCATTTTTCCTTCTTTTATATCTAAATAGTCACATGTGGCTGGCAGCTCCTTTACTAGATAGGGCAGGAGACCACATTCAATGAGATGTAAACTGAAAGCCCAGCACCAAAAAGGGCTCAGAGTTATATTTTGTTTGGACCCCAAAGTATTTTTTAAAAGTGTTTGAGTTACTAGGAAATATTTAATAAGGCAGAAAATTTACACACAAAAATCAAATTTTGAGGTACACTTGAAAAAGAAAGCCTCGAGGTATGGCAATAGTTTGCTAGAATCAAGAATTCCAGTATCTGCCTTCCTCGGAACACTTCCAACTAATCTAACTCCTCTGATATTGGGCCAAAATTAAAAATCACCTAGAGATGCATTGTCCAAAATGGTAGCAACTGGCCACATGTGGCTATTGAGCACTTGGGATGTGTTAGTATGATTGAGAAACTGGATTGTTTTTTTAGTTGTAATTACGTATTTTATCTCCATTTTATCAGAGAAGAAACTGAGCACAGAGAAACTTAAGTGTCACATATATAGTAAGAAGTAGATCCATGGCTACAAACCAAGTCCTCATTAAAATTCATGTTTTCCCCACCACATGGAAATGATTAAATGTGAATTAGTATTTTGTCTTACTTTAGCCTGGGATTTTATGTTCAGTTTAAATTTAGAGAGCCACGCACAGCTAGTGGCTACCATATTGGATGGCACAGCTCTGGAGAATCCGCTGCTTCACCACTTGATAATGGTCCAACCGTGGATGAGTGATTTAGCCTTTCTGAAACTCTGAATTCTCATCTATCAATAGGGTTAACAACAGCACCAACTCCATAGATGTGTTTTGAGAACTAAGTGAGATAGGCATAGAAAAGTTTTAGCACTGTACTTGGTGCAGCTCAATAAGTGATAAATGATTGCTGTTAGTTCCTCCTTCCCCTCTCCCTCCATAGGGTAAGTGATATCCTTTTGTACAAAATATTACAGAGGTAGGAAGAATGTTCTATAGTAATATAGGGAGACTACAGCCAACCACAAAGTACCGTGTGTCTTTGAATAGCTAGTTGAGATGATGTTGAATATTCCTAACACAAAGCAGTGACAAATGTTTGAGGTGATGGACATACTAAGCACCCTGATATGATCACTACACACAGTACAAATGTACCCAAATATCATATTGCACTCCATAAATATATACAATTGTCAGGGGTCAATTAAGAAAAATAAAAAGAGGAGAAGAAAGAGTGGAATAGTGGTTATCAGAGGCAGGGAAAGGAAAGGGGGGGAGGGGAGGCCTGGGAAAGGTTGGAAGACTGGTACAAAGTTACAAAGTTACATTTGGATAGGAAGAATAAGTTCTGGTGCCCTAGGGTGACAACAGCTAATAATATTGTATTGTATATTTCAAGATAGCCAGAAAAGAGGATCTTGAATGCTATAACCACAAAAAAAAAATAACTGTTTAGGTAATAGATATGCCAACTATTCTGATTAGATCAATATACAATATATGAAGGTATTAAAACAAACCATACCCCATGGACATATGCAATGAAAAAAGAAAAGTGATATCCTTTTGGACCATTAGGCATTCACAGCAGTTCGAAATAACTGTTTAGGTAATAGATATGCCAACTATTCTGATTAGATCAATATACAATATATGAAGGTATTAAAACAAACCATACCCCATGAACATATGCAATGAAAAAAGAAAAGTGATATCCTTTTGGACCATTAGGCATTCACAGCAGTTCTGCATTTCTCCTTTGTGTTTTCACATGGAAGCTCTTCTGCTAGAATAACATGCCTGGATTTGTTCCTACACTTGGCTCCCTCTTCTCCATAGCAGCAGGTAAGAGTTATTTACTTTAGTGTGAATGCTACTCTGCTCAGACCCTGCTTCTTTTTGAGCCAGTCTGTGCCCAGAATGCATGTGCTCTGGTCTGGACTTTGCTGGGAAGTAAGGATCCTGCCCCAACAATCTCTTTCAGTAACTGGGTGGGTAAATTTTTCAATTGTGGAGTCAAGTATTAACAAACCCATTTAGCCACATATATAAGCCTCATGCTCCCAGAGGGCCTTCTCAGTAAGGAAGATCATTGGTTCTTTTCCATCTGGCTGGTTCCTGCTCCCATCTTTTATATCAGTTTAGAGTTCAGTAGCAAAGGTAGAGGTTTTTTGTTTTTCCTATATACCAACATTGGGACATTCTCATGAGGTTACAAGTTCTATTTTCAGTCTTGGCTTATGCACCGGCTAATTCCCCTCCCCTCCATTACCTGAAGGATCTCAGTAAAGATTAAAAAAAAAAAAAAATCCTGATGACATAAAGAGCAACTCACGCCAGCCTCTGCAGGATGCATTGTTGGATCTTCAAGGCATCGCAGAGAGGCTTCATCCCTTGGTCTGTTACTTGATTTCCTGACAGGCTGAGAGATTTTAGACTCGTGGATGTGGTAAGGACTTGGGAGATCATCAGGTAACAGGTGTGGGTTAATCCACAGCAGTCCAACCTGCAGAGACAGGCAACATGAAACATGTCCCAGTTCTCCTCCAAAGCAACTCATTTCCCCTCACTCAGTGCATAAGAGCTACTCTGGCAATTTGTCTGATCTTCAGATGCTGTTTGCTCCCATCTCAGGATCTGAGCATTTGCTGTTTCTTATATTTACAATATCTCCCAGGTCTTCATGTGATTCATTTTCTCATTCAGGTCTCTTGAATGTCACCTCCTTGGAGCAAGCTGGACTAACCACCTTACTTAAACTGTGCCCAGCCCACCTCACCCCTACTTCATTTCCTTCTATCCAAAATTCTTATATTCACAGCAATAATCAGCAGCTGACATTTCATATATTTATATTTGTACTTGCTTCTTGTCCATCTTCCTGCCTAGAATGCCATCTCCATAGGGGATGTTGTTCCTACTGTATCTTCAGCAGCTCCAACAGTGCCTTGTACACAGTAGGAACTCAAGTATTTGCTGAAAGGTACAACCCTCTGGAGACAACTGGCAGTATTTACAACACTGAATGTGCATCTACCCCTGACCCAGCAATTCTACCCCTAATCTGAAATGTCACTTAATTTGCTATTAAGCCAATAGTTTAACATCTCTATGACCCAATATGAGAGGGGAAGTGATTTGAACCACTTCCAGGCCAGCCTCATAAAACCTCCCTGCTTCCGTACCCTGAAGCTCTATACTCAGGCCAGATCTGGAAGCTGTGTGTTAATGGTAGAGCCCCTGTTAGCCTGTGTGGCATAGGATCACGGTAGAGTCTGAAGCCCTCTTGGACTGTTTACATAGGCAAGGAATCTGTTGTTTCTGAACCATTATACATTGTTGGATGTATTTGCTATGTACTAAAGTATTAATATTCATTTTTTTCTGTTAAATTTTAGACAGACCTTTTAGAGCTCAAACATACGTGCTCATATTGTGTGTGTAAACACATGATTTTTTGTTTGTTTTTGTCTCTGTGTGCTAGCCTGTGAGTCTCATGAGAGTAGGAACCTTGCCTCATTCACCAGCATACCCCTAGAACCAATTATAGTGCTATGAGCATCATAGGATCTCTATATTTTGTTAAATGAAAAAAAAAAAAAAAAAAGAAGCCAAGTCTTTAATATATTTAATCAAAATCCAATCTTTCCAAGTCATCTCCCATTTGAAGAGTTAGCCAATCATGCCATGTCATCCCTCCATCTCATAAGTATTTGGGGGCATAATATAGGTCAGGTGTTCAAAACAGAGCAGTTCCAGGTTCTGGGAATACAGAAGTGAAAGAAATAGACCAATACTTCTGCCCTCATGAATTACCAGGAGGAAAACTCATCATACTTCCAGGAAACTGACTGTCACCTCACACCATGTGACTTTGCACTTAATCCTTCCTTAGCCGTGAGAGGGGAAGTGATTTGAACCACTTCCAGGCCAGCCTCATAAAACCTCCCTGCTTCTGTACCCTGAAGCTCTATACTCAGGCCAGATCTGGAAGCTGTGTGTTAATGGCAGAGCCCCTGTTAGCCTGTGTGGCATAGGATCACGGTAGAGTCTGAAGCCCTCTTGGACTGTTTACATAGGCAAGGAATCTGTTGTTTCTGAACTGTTATACATTGTTGGATGTATTTGCTATGTACTAAAGTATTAATATTCATTTTTTTCTGTTAAGTTTTAGACAGACCTTTTAGAGCTCAAACATACGTGCTCATATTGGGTGTGTAAACACATGATTTTTTGTTTGTTTTTGTCTCTGTGTGCTAGCCTGTGAGTCTCATGAGAGTAGGAACCTTGCCTCATTCACCAGCATAGCCCTAGAACCAATTATAGTGCTATGAGCATCATAGGATCTCTATATTTGTTAAATGAAAAAAAAAAAAAAAGAAGAAGCCAAGTCTTTAATATGATATTTAATCAAAATCCAATCTTTCAAAGTCATCTCCCATTTGAAGAGTTAGCCAATCATGCCATGTCATCCCTCCATCTCATAAGTATTTGGGGGCATAATATAGGTCAGGTGTTCAAAACAGAGCAGTTCCAGGTTCTGGGAATACAGAAGTGAAAGAAATAGACCAATACTTCTGCCCTCATGAATTACCAGGAGGTAAACTCATCACACTTCCAGGAAACTGACTGTCACCTCACACCATGTGACTTTGCACTTAATCCTTCCTTAGCCCTGAGTAGTTTCTCTCCCTCTTCTCTGATACATGTATTATTTACTCCTTGAATCCAAGCTGTAGTTAACCTATTTGTGAAGCACTAAAAGCAAGAAAGAGTAAGAGAAGCTGCCTCTTCTTTGTTCCCAGAGAAGTTGTAAAATCCACACGATATTAGGCAAACACATGCGAGGATGTCTATGCTTTGGCTGACTTCCTTAGGTAACATTTTTAAAAGCGCAGTTCCGTAGTTACCAGGTGAAAACACATGCATGATGCCTGCCCCAACAATTTCTTTCAGTAACTGGGTGGGTAAATTATTCTTTCACAGTTATTGTGTATCAATTAACAAAGCTCAAAGCAGAGTTTACGTTTGTCTGTCTCAGAATACCCTAAACAATGAAGACCAACCTAATCTAAATGACAAGACACACACTCAGGATTTACAAACTGTGGTAACAGTCCCAAACTAGAAATAGCCAAAATATCCCTGGATTAGTGAAGGGTTAAGCTAACTGATATGTTCATACCATATATATATATATATATATATATATATATTTATATATAGCACCCAGCAGTAGAAAGGAACAAACTTGATATACACAACAGCTTGGATGAATCTCAAGGCTAACTGAAGAAAGCCAGTGTCAGGCAGTGACATACTGCTGTGTCAATTCCACTTTTACAGAATTGTTAAAATGAAAGAATTATAGAGAAGAAAAACATGCATGGTTTCCAGGGATTAGGAACGGTGGGGATATGTATGACTACCAAGGAAAAGCATGAGAGTAATGGCTCATAGTGTCTTGGTTGCAGTGATGGTTACGTGAATCTACGTGTGATAAAATGACATAGGATGATGTACATACATGGCACCAGTGTTGATTTACTGGTTTTGATATTGTGCTATAGTTACGTAAAATGTAACCACTGAGGGCCGGCCCGGTGGCGCACTGGAGAGTGCGCCGGTTGGGAGCGCGGTGGCACTCCCGCCGAGGGTTCGGATCCCACGTGGAGACTGGTTCCCGCTCACTGGCTGAGCGCGGTGCGGACGCAACACCGAGGGTTGCGATCCCGTTACCGGTCAGTAAAAAAGACAAAAAAAGGAAAAAAAAAAAAAATGTAACCACTGAGGGAAACTACCTGAGGGGTACATGCAACCTCTCTGTAATATTTAAAAAAACCCTTTGTAAACTTTGATTCTTTTATCTTAATATTTATAACATAAAATTTACTATTTAAAATTTAACTATTTTAATTTACTATTTTTAGAGGGGCACTAACCTCATTCATAGTGTTGTGCAACCATCACCACTTTTTTGCAGAACTTTTTCAGCTTCCCAACTCTAATATTTTTGCAACTTTCTGTAATGATTTCAAAATAAAATAGTAAAAACAGAGACAAAATGTAAAAACCACTCCCAAGACTTACCTCAAAGACTCCAGCAAACAATTAGGGTGTTTCAATGCTTCACACGCTGTCTGTACAGCTTCGTCCTTCAGGCGAGTGCTTCCCAAGTTGAGGTATCTTATGTTACGGTTGGTAATAAGAGTCATCCAGAGATGTTGGAGACCAGGAGCAATCTGTGCATTTTTAAACCTTCAGAATATGAATTAAAAAAAAAAAAACCAGGAAAGACGACTTAGGCACTGGTGACATTGAGTTGTATCCTAATTTTTCCTTCTCACCCTTTTCTCATTCTGACTTTCAAATTTCTGATTATTTGCATTTAATTTCAAAGCAAGGAATACTTGAGAACCTATTATGTGTCAGGCACTGGGAACCGAGTATTGAACAATACTAGCAATCTCTGCCCTCGTGAAGCTTCATTTAGCAGGAGAGACATTCAACAAAGAACTGAACAAAGAATTATGCCTAAGCATGAAATACAGTACAGTTCATTGAGAACGGGACAGAACTACAAATAAACATATATATGTATGTATGTATGTATGTATATAGTCAAGTTGAATAAAAAAGTCAAATGTCAGAATATGTATAATGTAATACCATTTGAATTAAAATATATTCATACATCAATATATATATTTAAAATTGCATGGAAAATTACAAGATGTGAAAGTGGTTAATTAGAGAAACAGGAAGTTGGGGGGTAGTCAAAGGATTAACTTAAATCCCGCTGTACTTCCTGAATCTCTTTACCATTATTATGTATTACTGTTGTATTACAAATACAGTGAGCATAGGGACTAAAGCAAATTACAACATAAAATGGGAATTTAAAACAGGACAGCTAGTGGGATGGGGGATGGTTCCAAGGCAATAACACTTAAGATAACAACTGAAACAGAAATTGAGATTGGCTCAACATCACTAATCATCAGGGACATGCAAACCAAAACCACAATGAGATGTCATCTCACTACAGTTAGAATGGCTGTTGTCAAAAAGACAGAAAATAACATATGCTGGTGAGGATGCAGAGAAAGGGGGAACCCTTATATATATATACACTGTTGGTGGGAATGTAAATTAGGACAGCCTTTATGGAAAACAGTATGGAGATTCCTCAAAAAGCTAAAAATAGAACTACTACATGATCCAGCACTCCCACTTCTGGGTATTTATCTAAAGGAAAGGAAATTTGCATACTATAGAGTTTTCTGCATCCCCGTATTAGTTGTAACACTATTTGCAATAGCAAAGATATGGAATCATACTAGGTGTCTGCGGACAGATGAATGGATGAAGAAAAGTTGGTATATACACACGATGGAACACTACATATCCATGAAAAAAAATGAAATCTTGTCATTAGTGGCGACATGAATGAACCTGGAAGACATTATGTTAAGTGAAAGAAGTCAGGCACAGAAAGATAAATACTGCATGTTGTCACTCATATATGAGAGCAAAAAGAAAAAAAAAACAAGTTGAACTTATAGAACTGGTTACTAGAGGCTGGGAAGGGGAGGAGGGATAGTGAGAAGTCGGTTAATGGACCTGAAATTACAGTTAGATAAGAAAAATAAGTTCTAGGGGTATACTGTTGTGCTGCGCATCTATAATTAACAATAACTTATTGTATGTTCTCAAATGGTTAGAAGAGAGGAGCTCAAATATTCTCACCACAGAGAAATGATAAATTTTTATGATGATGAATTTGCTAACTGCCCTGACTTGATCACTACACGTTATATGCATATATTTAAATATAACTCTGGGCCAGCCCCATGGCTCACTCTGGAGAGTGTGGCGCTGGGAGCGCTGAGGCCGTGGGTTCGGATCCTATATAGGGATGGCTGGTGCGCTCGCTGGCTGAGCCTGGTGTGGACAACACCATGCCGAGGGTTGCGATCCCCTTACCAGTCAAAAAAAGAAAAAAAAAAAAAAACTCTGTAGCCCACGAATATGTAAAATCAATACATTTCAATTAAATAATTAAAAATTTAAACACGGGAATTATCATTTGATCATCACATATTGTACACTAGTACTGAGAGTTAACCCCACAAATATGTATTATCAGGTATGTTCCAATTTAAAAAAATAAATTAGGATTGGTGTAGGATTTAAGGTGGGCAGGAATTATTTGTGTTTCTGGGATCACCAATCTCCTCAGCACAGCCCAGTTTAAAGAAACTGCTTAGGAGAGAGAGAGGCAAGGAGGGGAAGATGTTTGTAGCCGAGAGCCTGACTTACTCTAGTCTTCGGTGTCACAAGGTCTTCACTTGGTCTTGGAGGAAAAAGTGAGTAATTTTTTTTATGACGTAGAACTAGCATTTCATTTCTTACTCCAGATGCCTGGTATAGTGCAGTTGAGTCTACAACCGACCCAGGAACTTATTAGTTGTTCACATATTTACCTTATTAATCAGCCTAAAAGCATTAAGGACTGATTTAAAAGGGTCCCCTAAATCAAGAACTTTGATATTGCAGCTATGTCCCATTCTACCATTTGCCTGAAATAAGCTTCCTACCTTCTTCCCTACTAACTCCTACCCATCTGTCAAATTAACCAGAGCAAAACAACCTTCTTTAGCAGTCCCTTCATGAGGTCTTCATTGCACTCACTCTTCACTCTGTGCTTTTGGGAATTGGGTTCCTATATCTTTCATAGCACTTATCCTCCTCAGAATACGTGGGAATAAGTTTGTGGGGTTGTCGATGGGTACTGTGTACTGTGGGGACCAAGAGCTGTGACACAGTCATGAGAAGGGATTCCCTTGTACTACTGGGGCTAGGCAGCCTTACATCAGATTCTGTATTTTACAGGTTGCAAGCCTCAGCTTGATGCAGAGCGTCTTCATAGCCCATTCATTCAGAATGCTGCTACTCAGGTCAAGTTGTCGCAGATTTGGGTGGGTGCCAAGGACAGAGCAGAAGTCTTCCCACCACTCATCAACAAGGGTCTTGCCTTGCATCCTACGTCAGAGAGGGAGAAACAAATATGTGCTTTCGTTACATGGATTTTAACATGAGCAAGTGCCACAACAATGTCAGAGGAGAAAAACCAGCTATTGAGGCAAGATAGAGGTGGCTTTAGAGACCCTGAGATCAATTTAGTGGAAGCCACCTGGTACTTTATGTGACGAGCCTTATATCCACCCTGCCTCCTGAATATTAAGACACCCCAGGGGTATACTAGAATGAGCCACCAGTTCTTGAATCATATTTTTGCTTAAATTCTAGCTACCCCTTGAGTATAAAATGGTGCAACTGCTATGGAAAAACAGTCTGGAGGTTCCTCAAGAAATTAAAAATAGAACTATCATATGACCCAGCAATCCCACTTCTGGGTATTTACCCAAAAGAACTAAAATAAGGATCTTGAAGAGATATTTGCTCTCCCACGTTCATTGCAACATTATTTACAATAGCCCAGATATGGAAACAACCTAAACGTCCAATGGAAATCCTGCCATTCTGGCAATAGGGATAAATCTGGAGGACACTATGCTAAGTGAAATAAACCAGTCATAGAAGGACAAGTACTGCACGATTCTACTTATGAGATATCTAAAATAGTCAAAACTCACAGAAGCAGAAAGCAGAATAGCAGTATCTAGGGCTTGGGCAGGGGGAAAATAAGGAGTTACTGCTCAATAGGTATGAAGTTTCAGTTGTGCAAGATGAGAGTTCTAGAGACCTGCTGTACAACACAGTGCCTGTAGTTAATATTGTATTCTACAGTTAAAAGTTGGAGCAATTGGACTCCTGTTCACTGGCTGTCATTTCACCTTTGAGTTTACACTTCTACATTCATGGAAAGGGAACTGGCTTACCTTACAGGGTTATCTTGAGGACTAAATAAAAAGTGAATGGATGAACCTGGAGGACATTATGTTAAGTGGAGTAAGACAGGTATACAGAAGGACAAGTACTGCATGATCTCACATATATGCAGAATGAAAGAAGTCAATTTCGCAGAAGCAGAGAATAGAATGGTGGTTACCAGCAGGGCTGGGAGGAGAGGAAGGGGTGGAGATGGTGGTCAAAGGGTACAAAGTTTCAGACAGGAGGAACAAGTTTAGTGATCTATTGCATAGGACTTATGTAGTGATCTATTTAACAGGACTTATTAAAGATCACCATGCTCTGCAATAAGAGATCACTAAATAATAATTCATGCTGTGCAATAGAACGCTAATAATAGTTAAATAGTGACCTTTAAAATAGTTAATAAGAGGTTAGCTAGTTAGCTTACTAAGTTAGAACGTGGTGCCAATAACACAAAAGTCAAGGATTCAGATCTCCATACAGGTTAGCTGCCAAAAAAGAAAAACAAGAAAAAAAACAAAAGAAAATCCAAGCCAACAACCACCACAAAATCTAATAAGGAGAGACAATGAGAGGTTGGTCAATGAATATATAAGTACAGCTCAATAGGAGGAATACTACCTAATGTTCTATAGCACCGTAGGGTGACTAATTAACAACTTATTGTATGCTTTGAGATGAGATCAGGAACGTTTAGAGTACATACTCTCGATTAACTAGAAGAGAGGATGTTACTGTACACCTTCAATTTGCTAGAAAAGAGGATGTTGAGTGTTCCCAACTCAAAGAAATGATAAATGCCTGAGGAAATGGGAAAAAAATTCAGTGGTTGCCAGGGTGTCAGGGGAGCAGGGAGGGAGGGAGGAATAGGTGGATCACAGAGGATTTCTAGGGCAGCAAAACTATTCTGTATGCTACTGTACTCGTGAATACATGACTTTACTCCTTTGGCAGAACCCATAGTACAGTACAACACAAAGATGAAACCCTAATGTAAAATCAAGTTATTAATAATATATCAATAATGGTTCCTAAGCATAACAAATGTACCACACTAATGCAACGTGTTAATAGTAGGAGAAATTGTGTGTGTGTGTGTGTGTGTGTGTGTGTGTGTGTGTGGTGGGGGATATGGGGACTATCTGTACTTACTCCTCAATTTCTCTGTAAACCTTAAATTGTTATAAAAATAAGGTTTATTACATAGAAAAATAGTTAATAATAATGTATTATATATCAAAAACTACCCTTTTAGCAATTTTCTAAGTGTTCTTACCATGAAAAAAATTACATGTAGGTAATGCTAATTAACTGGATTTAATAAGTTCACATAAACCAAATTATCACATTGTATTCCATAAATGTATCCAATTATTTGTCAATTAAAAATAGAAAGAGACATACTAAAAGTAAATGGAAAATACCTGGTACAGTTCTCATTAAATTAACCCATGGTAACTATCATTTTCATGACTATGTGCAAACATAGCTCGCTCAGTGCTTAGCTGGTAATGGTACACATTTTCACCCAATCTACAGGAAAGTTGCCCAGGTTATGAACTTCCCTGGTTGTGGGAAGGACAGAACAAGGTAACAAAGTGTTATTTCTTTCTTCACTGACATGAGCTCCTCCTCTAGCAAAGCAAGCTTCAGTACTTAATTTGTTTTCCAACCAAGAGTAGCTACCATTTTACAAAGGCCTTAGCATGTACCAGGCCCTGTGCTGGACTCTTTCCAGAAACTGATGCAGTTTTAAATCTATGAAGTTGGTGCTATTTCCCCCATACTGTAGATGACCACAGAGCTGGTTAGTGGCAGAACTAAAATTCAAAACCAGGTTTGCCCAGTGTTTTTTGTCAGTGTACACCAGTGGTTGATTTAACTCTGATAGTACTATTAGTTAATATCTATGTATTAAGTGCCAGGCACAGTTCCTAAGTGCTATAAACTGTCTCCTAACAATCTGATAGGTAGATGCCATTACCTCTGGTTTATAGTTGAAGAAACAGCACACAGCAATTGAGCAACTAGTCCAACGTCACACTGTTAGGAAGTAGTAGACATGGGATTTAAACACTGCAGATGGGTGGCATTGTCCACATTTTGACTGGTACCCTATTCTGGGTAACGGGAAGATGGGCAGACAGTCCAGCAAAGCATGTTTTCTAGACCTTCACCATTCAGTACAGTAAGAACTAGCCACATGTGGCTAAATATAAAATAGAAGATTCACCTTATTCTCACGTTTGAAGAGCTCAATAGGCATATGTGGCTGGTGGATACCATATTGGACAAGGTGTTATTGAACATTTTCATCATTGCAGAAAATTCTCTTGGACAGCACTGCTCTGCACCCTTCACTAAACAAGCGGTTCATAAACCTGAACGATCATATTGATAGGAGGAGCTTTAAACCTTCCCCCTACCTCCCTGCCACCCCACCACATTTTCCTGGGTTCTAAACCCAGAGCCTTTTCTTAAATAGTCTTGGGTGAGGCCCAGTATTTTGAAAGAGCTTATCCAGCTATTGATTACGATCCAGATTCAGGCCCTGTCAATATTTCTTTGGCAGTTGACCAGTACGACTGTGACCTTGGTGTTATCAACACCACTCCCCCAAGTGAGTTAACCATCCAGGCCCAGATCCTGTCATTTTAGCCAGCAGGACAATACCCGGGTGATACACCCTCAAGGAGTGATCTGGGACCCTGACATTTCTGGAAATCATGCCAAATTCTGGCAATAGGGATATGGAGACTAAGTAGCTGGTTTAGAATAAAATTGCATGTGGCACTCACCATAGGGGAATCATGGGCCATGCCTTAGCAAGCTCATCCCTTGAGAAGATCTCTTTGACATCCACCCGAATTTTCTGCAAATACTGACAGTGCTGGAGACAGAAAGAAGATACTATCAAGTCCATTTTCTGGTTAATAGGAAGCCGCACTTCCTGGAAATCATTCAATGCCAGGCGAACAAACTCTTCATCTTGAGTCTCAAAAAGACAGTGGAAAGAGTCCAGGATGTCTACTGGGGCAGGTGTGTTGGCCCATTGACCTAATAGAGAGACCCACTGCAGAAGTCCCTGCTTTACCACTAGGGGAATAGGACAACCAAGCAGAACCTCCAGTGCCCTAATCACTTCTTTGTTCATGAGGCCAAACAAGAAATGCTTCATCCAAAGCAAGTGGAAGTTGAAGCCTGTTTGTTTAAGCTCCGCCAAACTCTTTACATTCTCAATAAACAGAGGGAAGGGATCCAGCCCTCTTTCCAACCCCTGCAAAACATAGTACAAGGCAGCACAAAATTCCTGGAGGCTGAGGTGGAAGAAAGTATAACACCTCTCACAATGACTGTCTTGGAGAAGGATGTTCATATGGAACAGAGCAGAGAGTTCAGACTCCCTCAGTCCATGGGCCCTCAGGTCATCACTGTAGAACACAGACTTCATACTCCATACTCCCTTCACAGCCATATGGCAGATGCCCTTCAAGACAGCTCTTTCCTCCTGATTGAGACAGCGCTGGAACGCATCTTGTGGAGTGAGCTGGTGGAGCACAAAAGTGGCGTACAAGCCAGTGAGAGTTTGGCAAATGGGGGCAACACCCTCTCCTGCTGCCTCCTGCATCTGCAGAGTCACACAGATCAGTGAGCACACAGCAGAGACTTGGCACTGGTCAAAGACCTGATGATTGTCCATCACTGAATGTAAGACGTGCATCTTCTGCTGCTCATTTATAACCTGCTCAAGGAGCAACTGAATTCTTCTCTCCACTGAGATTCCTCCAACTAACAGGTAACGGGGAGAAACAATCACCGACTTGAGCTTTTCTATGCCCACATCTGTAGCAGTGATTATTAGGGAGGACTCAGGGAGAAGAACTTTCTTCAGCAGACTATGCATCAGGATGGACACGGGGTGTTTCTCAATCCAGTCTCCACAGAGCTTTGTATAACCATCTTGGATGGCAATATCCAGGTCATCAAAACTATCAACTATAAACAAGAGCCTTTCTGGTTGGGACATGATCTCCATCATTGGAGCCTGGGAATCTGGCCACTCTCTGGAAATTAGCTCTGCAAAACTGCTTTTCCCCATCCTTTGTATTTCTCTAATATGGAGAAAGAAGACATAGGAGAACATGCCCTGGTAGAGTTCACCTTGTGTCCAGCACAACATGATCTTTCTGGCCAAAGCTGATTTCCCAATTCCTGGTTTTCCATGCAGAACCACGGTGCGAGGCTGGAAGCCCCTATGGTCTGGATTAAAAGCACCAACCAGTGTTTGCATTCCTGGCCAGTCAGAAGTAATGTTTTCAAAGCCATGGTATACATCCATCTTTGTGGTGTATTTGGTCATCATGTGACTCTTGTAGTCCCATTTGTCACCTCCATGGTTTGAAGCTGGACAAGAAAGCATAGGGAAATAAAATTACAGGAAACAATTTGAAAAAGGTAAAGATTTTAGTAAAAATAAACCATAAGACAAAAACTCTGGATCCAGGATAACTGAATCATGAATGACATAGGTTTTTGCTACTTTCTAGCAACATACTGTTAATATGCTCCATTCCTCATTCCCTTCCTCAAAGATCATTTCCTCAGAGGTTTCTGAGCATTCCACAGAATAGCTCCTACTTGTCCCTTTAACCTGATTTCTCTTTTTAGCACTTAAGACCTGACATGTTACATTTGTCTGTCTCCCCAACAGACTAATCATGGACTATCTTACTTGCTGTTGGATCTTCAGTATTTGTAACAGTGCCTGGCACCATGTGGGTACTAAAGTATTTGGGAAATGAATAATATATGCCAAACACTCATTTATGTAGTCTCTGAGAGACGAAGCAGATTAGGGAGCTGAGAATGTGTGTACCATGGCCCTAAAGTTTCACCTCCATAGGAGAGGCATGCATCTTGTTTCATCCCCAGGCTACTATGGAGAAATACCTCTGTGCAACAAGGGGATCCTGCTGTACATAAAAAAGGGAGCACATCAGATGGACCAAGCTTGGAATCCAAGCTCTACTGGATAGTATCTATGTGATTTGAGATAAGTTGCTTCTCAGTTTCCCCACCTGATAAAGATTTAAGAATATGCACTTAACATGTATTAGCACAGAGCCTGGAAATATAAGTGGTGCCTATTATCATCAAAACCCATCAAAAACCCTGTTCTACGTTCATCCCAATATTTATCATAAGCTAATTCTTTTATGCATTTATTATTGTCTAGCCCCTAGCTTACAACATAAGCTCCCGTGAGAAAAGCACCTTGTCTTTTTACCTCAGTACCTCCAGCCCTTTCAACAGTCTTTTACCAAATAGGCACTTGATGAATATGGAAAAAAAAATCCATATCCTGGGACCTTAAATTTTCTTGTACTACCATTATCTTAAACAAAACAAGACAAAACCAGCAAGATTCTTTTTGCACAAATGTGTAATATGATGACTAACTCTATACAAAATCTATGTTAAAGTTCTGAAACCTATTCTTCATTATCTTATATCAGGAAAAGCCATTAACAGACCTGTATTAAAGCCACAGGAAGCAGACCTTGAGATCTGAACCTGTATTTGCTGAACTCAGATCAATACACTATCTTAAGACAGAAGATTAGCGATACCACTGGACTGTAGGTTTTAATGGAGGGAAACCCCAGAAAGACAGCCTTCAGTTGAACCCAGGTTGCTTCTTCTATAACCATCTCTTTCTCTTCTGTGGATTTAATTATGTCTATGCTTAAGAGTTCCAAATCTTTCCCTAATGATAACTTCTTCCCTAAAAGTGCAGGCTCATGTGTCTAACTCACCACCTTAAGATGTCACAAGAACCTCAAATTAAAAGCATCAAACTCATTTAATCTTTTACTTCCAGTTAAAGCTTATTTTTTTATAATTTTTCTCTAAGTGATAATTAGAAAGAAGCTTATATTTGTAGGCTTACTTTGGAATGGATATTGAGCTCATCTTTTTAAAAAACTAAATCCACATTTAGCCTCATATCAATCCTCCCTGGTAGTTTGTTCATCTATAAGACAGGAATATTTATATTTTCCTTTACAATGCTGGTATAAGGGAGCCATGGTATAATCCTAAAATGTGGAGAACAGTGCTTGGACCTTAGTAAGTACTCTAGAAGTGTCATCAATATTAGTATTTTTTGTTACTCATCCAAATCTAAAGTTGATAATACTGGCAACTATTAGTTTTTCAAATGCTGGTTGAATTAATGATAAAGTAATTCACACAGGGTCAACATATGTTACGTTATACAGGTGGAATAGAAACCCAGCTTGAAGTAATTTCAGAGCTTGAAATTTTAGTCATTGACTGCGAGCATCACTATCCATCAGACTGTCCAAGCAGAAAGGTGGTTGCAGTTCCTGAAGACTTTTTTTTCTAAATTCCACCAAACACCAAGTTTATTAGTTTTATGTTCTGAATATCTTCCTCAAGCCAAATCACTTCTTTCCATCACTACCTCCTTGCACATGAACATTCATAGCAGCACTATTCACAATAGCCAAAATATAGAGAGAACCCAAATTCCCATCGACTGAAGAATGGATAAAGAGAATGTGGTATGTCCATACAATGGGATACTATTCAGCAATAAAATGAATGAAGTGTGTATACACATTACAACATGGATGAATTTTCAAAGAATTCTCGCAAGTGAAAGAAGCCAATCACAAAAGGCTACATATCATATAAACCCTTTATATGAAATGTGCAGAACTGGTAAATTCATAGAAACAAAACAGATAAGTGGTTTTCTAGGATTTGGTGGGAGGGAGGATACTGTGAGGAACTACTAATGGATATGGGGTTTCTTTTTGGGAGAGGGAAATGGTTTAGAATTAGATCGTAGTAACAGTTGAACAACTCAATATGCTAAAAAACACTGAATTGCACACTTTAAAAGGGTGAAATTTATGAAATATGAATTATATCTCAACTAAAAAAAACCCTCATGCAACATTCCTTCATAGAAGCCTGCTCTTCTTTGTTCAACTCTCATTTCATAGTCATAGCCCCTTGGATCTTGTATTTACTTTATATCTTTGGTTTCATTAATGTATAACTCTGGACTATAAACAACACAAAGTCAAGAAATACATATTTTTTACCACTATAATTTCATCACAGTTCTTCAAATGGTAGGTATTCACTAAATATTGGTTTATAGAAGAAATTTTTAAAAATCAATACTACTTAAGTAATTTTGAACAAAGCACTTGAATACTCCTGGCTCTGGACTTAGCATCTGTCAAAGGAACTTGCGTTTGGTGCTTGAGTATACTAGAATTGTGAGTTTTTTGGAATTTATCTTCATAAAATCTGACAGAAGATAATCAGTGGACTCACATGGCTCTATCCATGGTACTGATTTCAAGAGCTGTTACAAAAGGGACTGACACAGAAACAAATGAGAATGAAGGAAAGTTAACTTCCCTGCCATTTAAGCTACACAGACTTCTCTTTCACCCAATTTCCTCCCAGGATAAAAATGAATAAATCTGTTTTTTTCTTCTTCACCTTGTTCTTTTGTCTCTGTGGCTGTGTCACCATCTTGTTCCATAGCTTGTGAAATTTCTGCAAAAAGGGGAGAAGAATAAACTCCAACATACTTATGTTTATTATTCAGATCAGATGTCAGACAAACAAACAAACCCTCAGATAAGCTTTATCATGCCACATTTTATCTCCCGACCACTTTGGAACATGGCAACCTCTCGCTCAGCAAGAAGAGCAGAGCGTACTGGTACCATGAGCACAAATTCAAAACCTGAAGGCATAGACTCTAGTCTCATTTCTCTTCTTTACTCTTTGAAGATCACTGCATAGGTCATTAAAATGTGGGGTAAAACCTACTGTGAAAAATTAAGGATCTTGAGTCAGACAGGACTCAAATGTAAATTTTGCCATATGCTACTCGTAAGATCTTAGTCAAAGTACTGGAGTTACATTTCCGTATGTTCGTCGATAATGCAAAGGTCATAGTTCCTATGTTGTGAAATTCCTGTGAAGATTTAATGAGATGACTTGGTAGAGTATATGCCTCTGGCATGTAATAGCTACCACTTAGTGGGAATAACCACCATGTATACTCATTAGGAAATAGTTTCATAGTGTGGCTAACTATGAATTTGTCTTAGGTAATGTGGAAATAAATTGTCTATATTTAAGGAATAATCATAAGGGTGGTTGAAGTCTTGAAGATTATAGAAAAATCATAGGCTATCATAAATGGAATAGAAAACCATTTGAGGATTTTAAAGTGCAGAGGTAAAGTTATTAGATGTATATCTTTAAAAGATTACCTTGGTTATTGTGTGAAAAATGGATTGCATGTAACTAGAGTAGAAATAGATTAAAGATTAAAATGAAATGCCCTTAATATATAGTAGATGGGAAAAAATGTGTAGAAATGAGTCATGTAAGAGGTAGAGATCATATGATTCTCTCATTCATTAGGTATAGGATGGAGAAAAGAATCAATAAATCTTACTAAAAAATTACTAAGCTTTTGTTGTGAATAACTAGGTATATAGTAGTGCTATTTACTGATACCGAAAAAAGTGGAGGCAGATATTGAGAACACATTCCTAATAGCTGCAGAATACGTGTTCTTTTCAAGTGCACATGGACTGTCCTTCAAGACAGAGCATGTATTTGACAAAAAGTTTCAAATTAATGTAGATTAAAATAACACGAAGTACGTTCTCTTACCACAATGGAATAAAATTAAAATAACAAAAAAGTGGGAAATTTAAAAATCTGTGAAAGTTAAGCAATGAAACCCTGAATAATGGGTCAAATAAGAAATCAAAGGAAATTAGAAAACACTTTGAGATGAGTGGAAACAAAACGCATCATACATATAACATGCAGCTAAAACAGTGCTTATAGAAAAATGTATAACTGCAAATGCCTATATTAAAAACAATACATCTGAATCATAACCTAACCTCTCACATTAAACTGGAAAAGGAATAGCAAACTAACCCCAAGCAGGCAGAAGAAAGGAAATAAATAGAAATAGAAGAGAGTAGTAATACAGTGGAGGGGAAAATGTCAACAAATCCAGCATCTGATTCTTTAAGAAGAAAATTGAGAAGCCTTTAGTTAGATTGGCCAAGGAAAAAAAAGAAGGCTAGAATTACCAAAATCAGGAATAAAAGAGAGGACTAACAACCTTAAGAAATAAAAAGGACTTTAAGGGAGTACTATGAACAATTGTATGCCAACAAGTTAGATAACCTAAATAAAATGAACAAAGTCCCAGAAACATTCAAACTACTAAAAATGATTTCTGGATTAATAGAAAATCTGAATATACCTTTAACATGTAAAGAGAATGAGTTAGTAATCAAAAAACTTCCCACAAGAAAGTCAGAGGTCCAGATGGCTTGACTAGTGAATTTAACCAAATGCTTAAAAAAAGAGTTGACACCAAACCTTCACAAACTCTTCCAAAATATGGAAGAAGTGAAAACACTTATCAACTCATGTGAGGCCACTATTACCCTGATTTCAAAGCCAGAGAAAGACATCAGAGAAGATCATATCTTTTACAGATATGGATGTTAAATATCTCTTCTAAACATGAATGTAAAAATCTTCAGCAAAATATTTTCAAACTGAATATAGACCATGGACCTGCTGAACCCACAGGTGCACTTAGCAGCCTGCAGCCAGCATGGAGACAGCCCCTCCTCTCCCTGTGACCCTCCACACATTTGCACAGGCACTGGCAGACCTACAACCTCTGGTACCTGGAATCTAGGTCAGACAGAGGGACTGAGACCCTAGCATCTGAGCCCATGCCACACCCCCTCCCCTCTCCACCAGGAGGGTAGGCAGACCAGCTAGGCAGGGAAGCCATGTGTAAGTGGCTATTCTTCACATCCACATGCACCTGCCCTGTACAACCTGTGGACTAACTGAGCCCACGGCTGCCCACACTGGTCAACAACTAGCCTAGTGGTAGCCCATCCTCCCCCTGCAGCCCTTCACAGAGCCATTGGGGCCTGCTGCTTCCTTGCAGGTTTGCTAAAGGCTCAACAGCTGATCTGATGGCCCTCTACAGAGCTGCCAGGACCTGTTGTGCTGATGTATACCTGCTCCAAGACTGACAGCAGACAGGGCAGGGACTTTGATTCTCCTAGGCAGACTTCTACAGAGCTGCTGGGCTCAGCTGCACCCTTGCAGGCTTGCACCAGGCTCAACAGCTGACTGGGCAGCCACCTGAGAGCTGCCAGGCTCTGTGGCACCTGTGTACACCTACTCCCTGACCAACGGCAGATTGTGTAGCAGCTTTTTTTTTTCACAGCATGCCTCTATAGAGCTGCTGGGTCCTGTGGCATCTGTGCAGGCTTGCTACAGGCTCAACAGCTAATGTAGCAGCCCTCTACAGAGTGGCCAAGACCTGCTGCACCAGTGTACTACTGTTCACCGACTGACAGTGGATTAGGCAGGGGCTCCAAAGCAGGCCTCTACAGAACTGCTGGCCCCATAGCCACAACAACCCAGCCCAGGGACACTTACTGCAACATGAAACTGCCTAGGGCTCCACTGCCTAGGCCACAAAGGCACTTACAGACAACTCCAAGATTGAACACAGTTGAAGAAGTTACATGAAGGCTGCACTATTGCACTCACCCAGATATAAATTTAAAATGCCCAGCCTGTCAATATAGAACACTTCTGCAGGAAAGAGTCTCTCCCTTCAAAACCACTCCTAAAATTAAAAGAAGCTACTTCACCACCAGGTGCCCAGAAATCAATGCAGAGATACAAGAAACATGAAAAACCAGGGAAATATGGAAACATGAGTCTCTCAAAAAGACTACAATTCTCTAAAAGCAGACCCCAAACATCAGAAAACCAGTGAATCAACTGAAGAGGTATCCCAAGTAGCAATATTAAGGAAACTCAATGTGATAGACAAAAAATAGATATCACAATGAGGTAAACAAACAAACACACACACAATCCAGAACATGTATGAGAAATTTAACAAAGAGAAACAAAAAAGAACCAAGCAGAAATAGAAATTCGGAAACTGAAGAATTTATTCAACAAAATAAAAGATACAGCTGAGAGCGTAACAAGCTAGAAAAAGCAGAAGAAAGAATTTTTGAACTAGAAGACAGGCTTTTTGAACTAACACAGGTGGACCAAAAAAAAAAAAAAAAAAAAAAAAAGAAAAAAATTTTAAAAAAAAAAAAAAAACAAAAAAAAAAATTTTTGAACTAGAAGACAGGCTTTTTGAACTAACACAGGGGGACCAAAAAAAAAAAAAAAAAAAAAAGTAAAAGAATTTTAAAATAAACAAAGAAAGCATACAAGACCTTTCTGATAACCCTAACATCTGTACTATGGGTGTACTGGAAGAGGAAGAGAAAAAAGGCATTGAAAGCCTATTTGATGAAATAGTAGCCAAAAACTTCCCAGGTGTAGGGAGAATACGATCTCACACATCCAAGAAGTTCAAAGATCCCCAAACAGATTCAACCCCAAAAGGATCTTCATGACATACATTAGTCACATTGTCAAAAGTCAAAGATGAAGAAAGAATTCTAAGAACAGCAAGAAAAAAGTGTCAAATCACCTATACAGGAATCCCCATCAGGCTTGCAGCAGGCTTCTTAACAGAAGCCCTACAGGCCAGGAGAGAGTGGAATGACATCTTCAAAGTACTAAAAGAAAAAACCTGCCAAACAAGATTACTATACCCAGCAAACTCTCCTTCAGAAATGAAGAAATAGTATCCTTCCCAGACAGAAAAAAAAAAAAAAAAAAGCTGGAATTCACCACCACAAGACTGGCTCTTCAATGAATCCTAAAGGAAATTGTACATCTGGAATCCAAAGAGCAATATATATCATTATAAATACACAAAAAGGAATAAAAACTGCTGGTATCATGGATATACAAATTAAGAGAAAGAAAATGATTTTTTTAGTAGTGATAAAGTGCAAAGAGCAAACAAACAATAAAAGAGAAAGAAAGAAGCAAAATAAATATAAAACCATAAAAAATAAAATGATAGGCAAGAGAAATAAAAGGCATCCAAAATGGAAAAGATAAAGTTAAATTGTCCCTTTTCACAGATGACATGATCCTATATACAAAAAATCCTAAAGACTCTACTGATAAACTCCTAGAGCTTATAAATGAATTTGGTAAAGTTGCAGAATACAAAATCAACATGCAAAAATCAGTAGCACTTTTATACTCCAATAATGAACTATTGGGAAAAAAAATCAAGAAAGCAAACCATTTATGGTAGTCACTGAAATAAATAAAATAAATTAAAATAAAATATCTAGGAATAAATTTATCCAAGGAGGTGAAAGATCTTTACAATGAGAACTATGAAATACTGCTGAAAGAAATTAAAGAGGACACTAAAGGTGGAAAGACATTCCATTTTCATGGACTGGAAGAATTAATGTGAAAATGTCCATACTACCCAAAGTAATCTACTGATTCGATTAAATCTCCATCAAAATACTGATGATATTTTTCACAGAAATAGAAGAAATGATCCTATCGTTCATCATATGGAACAAAAGACCCTGAATAACCAAAGAAATCCTGAGGGAATAAATAAAATAAAGCCAGAAGCATTACATTACATTCAAATTATACTGCAAAGCTACAGTAACCCAAACAGCATGGTATTGGCATAAAAACAGACACATGGACGGATAGAAAAGAATAGAGAACCCCGAAATCAACCTATGTACTTACATCTTTGAAAAAATCACCAAGAGCATACTTTGGGGAAAGGACAGCTTCTTCAGCAAACGGTGCTGGGAAAACTGAATATTCATGTGTAGAAGAATGAAACTAGACCCATACACCTCGCCATATGCCAAAATCAGTGCAAAATGGATTAAAGACTTAAATATGACTTGAAACTATAAAACTCCTAGAAGAAAACATAGGAGAAATACTTCAAGATGTAGGACACAGAGACTTGAGAAATAGGCCTCAAAAGCAAAGGCAACAAAAGAAAAAACAAATGGGAGTATATGAAACTGAAAACTTCTGCATAGCAAAGGAAAGAATTAAAGACAACCTACAGAATGGGTGAAAATATCTTCAAACTATGCATCTGACAAGGGATTAATACCCAGAATATACAAGGAACTCAAACAACTTCACAGTGAAAAAACACCAAATAATCCAATTAAAAAATGGGAAAGGAGCTGAACAGACATTTCTCAAGACATACAAATGGCCAACAAATATATGAAAAAATGCTCAAGATTACTTAGCATCAGGGAAATGCAAATCAAAACCACATCGAGATATCATCTCACCCCATTTAGACTGGCAATTATGAAAATGACAGAATAACAAATGCTGATGAGGATGTGGAGAAAGGGGAACCTGACACTGTTGACTGGATTGCAAATTATTCCAGCCAGTCTGGAAAACAGAACAGAGGTTTCTCAAACAACTATAGATAGAACTACCATATGATCCAGCAATCCCACTACTGGGTGTATACCCAAAGGAATGGAAATCATGTCAAAGGGATGCACTCTGTATACCCAAAGGAATGGAAGAATAACAAATGCTGATGAGGATGTGGAGAAAGGGGAACCTGACACTGTTGACTGGATTGCAAATTATTCCAGCCAGTCTGGAAAACAGAACAGAGGTTTCTCAAACAACTATAGATAGAACTACCATATGATCCAGCAATCCCACTACTGGGTGTATACCCAAAGGAATGGAAATCATGTCAAAGGGATGCACTCTGAAGTTTATTGCAGCTCTGCTTACAATAGCCAAGATATGGAATCAACCTAAATGTCCACTGACAAAAGAATGGATAAGGAAAATGTGGCATATAAACACAATGGAATACTACTCAGCCGTAAAAAGAATGAAATTCTGCCATTCTCAGCAACATGGATGAGCTGGAAGAAAATTATGTTGAGTGAAATGAGCTGGGCATAGAAAGAAATACCACATGTCCTCACTCATAAGTGGGAGCTGAAAGAAGAAAAACAACTATCACAATAAATGTGTTTAAGTTTCAGAAGGAGAGAATATAACCATGGTTACTAGAGGTGGGAAAAGTGGAGGGAGAAGGGGGTTAGCAAGAAATTGGTTCATGGACACAAAGAATGATTATGTTTTGTAATGATGAACATGCTAATTATCCTAATTTGATCACACATTGTACACAGGTACTGATACTCAGCTCTGTACCCTACAAATGTGTATAATCAATTATTTTTCCATAATTGATCAATCCAAAATTGATCTATACAATTTAATGTGAAAGTGAAAAGACAACTCACAGAATGGGAGAATACATTTGCAAATTAAATATTTTCTAAGGGTCTAGTGTCTAGAATATATAAAGAAGTATTACAACTCAATAATAAGACAACACAACTAAAAATGGGGAAAGGATTAAATACGCATTTCTCTGAAGAAGATATAGAAATGTGCAATAAGCACATGAAAATATTCTTAACTTGATTAGGGAAATTCAAATCAAAACCATGATAAGTGGTTACCAGAGTCTGGGAAGGGTAGGTCGAAGTGGGGATAGGGAGAGGTTGATTAATAGATATAGAATTACACCTAGATAGAATAAATTCTAGTATTTGATAGTAGTGCTGGGTGGGTCCATAATTAACAATTTATTGTGTACCTTCAAATGGGTAAAACAGGAGTTCTAATGTTCTCATCACAAGGAAATAAACTTGTGTAGTGATGAATAGGCCAATTAGCCTGATTTGATCACCTCATAGTGTATACATGTATCGAAATATTACCATATGCCATAAGTATGTACAATTATTATGGGTCAATTAAAAATAAAAATTAAAAAACCCCAAAACAAATCAAAACCACAATGAGACACTATTTTGTACCCACTAGGATGTGTGTAATAAAAAGACAACAGCAAATGTTATTGGAACCCTAACTGTTGGTGGGGATATAAAATGGTGCAATAAGTTAGAAAAACCATCTGCCAGTCTCACAAAAGGTTAAATGGAGATACTATATGACCCATCGATTCCACGCCTAGGTTTAAACCCCAAAGAAATGAAAACATGTCTATACCAAAAGCTTGCATATATATGTTCATAGTAGTATATTTCATAGGAGCAAAAAAGTAGAACACAAATGGCCATCAATTGATGAATGGATTTTTAAAAAGTGGTATATTCATACAATGGAATGTTACTCAGCAATAAAAAAGAAAGAAGTGCTGTTATATGCTGCAACATACCATTTTCAAAGTCTATCCAAGTGAAAGAAGCTAGTTACAAAAGATCACATATTGTATGATTCCATTTATATGAAATGGTCCAGAATGGGCAAATTCATAGAGACAGAGAGATTAGTGGTTGCCTACGGCTTGTTGGAAAAGGGAATAGGGAATGATTGCTAATGGGTATGGGTTTTCTTTCTGGGAGAGGAAAATGTTCTGGAAGTAGACAGTGGTGACTGCTGGACAACTTTGTGAATATACCAAAACCCACTGAATGGTATACTTTAAAAGGGTGAACTTTATGGTATGTGCATTATATCTCAATTTTAAAAAGCCTCAAGCAACATTTCCTCAGGGAAGCTTGCTCTGATTTCCTTCACTGGTCAATTTCTATTTTACACTGTGACAGCTCCTTAGATGTTGTCTTCATTTTGTAACTTTTTTTGTCTTGATAATATAGAACTCTGGAATAGACACACCATGAAGGCCATATATTCCCATCACAGTTCTTCAAATGGTAGTTATTTACAAAATACTTGTTGATGGAATAAATTATGGAAAAAACCTCTACTATTTAAGTAATTTTGAGCAAAGCACTTGACTACTCTCAGCTCTATGTTTAGAGCCAGTCAAATAAGTTTGTGCTTGATGACTGAGTTACTAGAATTATGGGTCTTTGGAATTTGTCTTCATCAAAACTGACTGTAGATAATTACAGTGAACAGACATGGCTCTGTCCATGGTTTTGTACACAAGAGTGCTTAGGGAAGGGACTAACATATTGGAGACAAATGAGATAAAGAGGAAAAGTGGACTCCCATGCCATCTGAACTACATAGACTCCTCTTTCACCCAGATTCCTTCCATGATAGCAAGAAAAGAATAAACTTATTTTTTCACCTTGTTCTTTGGTCTCTGCTGTGCCATCGTCTTGTTTCATAGCTTGAGAAATTTCTTCAAAAGAGAGAGAAAAAGAATAAATTCAAACATACTTATGTTTATTATTCAAATCAGAGATATCAGATATCCCCCCAAAACCTGAGATAGGTTTTTTAATGCCATATCTTATCTTCTGGCCAGTTTGGAACATGAGAAGCATTGGCTCAGCTATAGGTGCAGAATGTACTAGTACATTAAGCACTTGATTCCAAATCAGAAGATTCCAAAATCAGAAGTGTATTTCTATACAGTGGCAATAAAAATAAAATTAAGCCAATTTCATTTACAATAGCATAAAAACAACAAAATATTTAGAAATAAATGTAACAACTGAGGTGTAAGACTTGTATACTGAAAACCATAAAACATAATTTAAAAAAACTAAGAAAATCCTAAATAAATGTGTTCATGGGTTGGAAGACTTATTTTTAGTGTGGCAATATACCTGACATTGATCTACATAATTTAATACAATCTACAACAAAAATCCCAGCTGCTTTTTTTTTTTTCTTTCTTTTTGGGCAGAAATTGTCAAGCTGATCCCAAAATTCATATGAAAATCCAAGGGACCATTAATAGTGAAACAATCTTGAAGACAAGTTGGAGATTTCAAAACTTACTATAAAATATCAGTAATTAAGTCAGTGTGGTACTGGCAGCAGGACAGGCATACAGATCAATGGAATAGAATTGAGAGTCCAAAATAAACCCATATATCAATGGTCAACTAATTTTAGACAAGAGTACCTATTCAATGGGGAAAGAATAGTCTTTTCAGCAAACGTTGCTTAAGCTGGATATTCACATGCAAAATAATGAAGCTGGACCCCCCACCTCATGCCATCTACAAAAATTAACTCAAAATGGATCAAACACTTAAATACTTTAAAGAGCTATGACTATAAAATACTTAGAAGAAAATATTGGTGTAAATATTATGATTGGGGGTTAGGCAAAAATTTGTTTTTTTTGATAAAAACCAAAAGCACAAGCAATCAAGACATAAATAAAATTACCTTCGTAAAAATTAGAGCCTTTGTGCTTCGAAGAACACTACCAAAAAGAAAATGAAAAGACAACCCAGAGAATGGAAGAATATGTTTGCATATCATATATCTTCTAAGGGTCTAGTATTCAGAACCTACAAAGTAGTATTACAACTCAAAACTAAACATAATGCAATTAAAAATGGGCAAAGGATTTGAATATACATTTCTTTGAAGAAGATATAGCAATGACCAATAACCACATGAAAATATTCTCGACATGATTAGGGAAATTCAAATAAAAAATCACAATGAGATACCATTTCACACCCACTATGATGACTATAATAAAAATTCGGGGAGTAGCAAACGTTACTGGAACCCTCAGGTGGGGGGGTGCAAAAAGATGCAGGCACTTAGGAAAGACAATTTGGCAATTCCTTGAGAAGTTAAACATAGTTGCCATATGACCCAGCAATTCTGCTCCTACATATATAGGCCCCCAAATTAAAAACATGTCAACACAAACTTGGACATAAAGATTCATGGCAGCATTATTCATAATAGTCAGAAAATGAAAACAACCCAAATGTCCATCAGGTGATAAATGGAGAAAAAAAAGTGGCATATCCACAAATAGGATATTGTTTAGCCATAAAAAGGCATGAAATATGGATACATACTGTGAACATGGACAAACCTTTGAAACATTGTGATAAATGATGGAAGCCAGTCACAAAAGGCCATGTACTGTATGGTTCCATTTATATGAAAGGTCCAGAGTAGGCAAATTCAGAGACTGAAAGTAGATTAGTGATTTCTGGGGGATGGATGTTGAGAGGAACGGGAATGATTGTTAATGGTTATGAGGTTTCTTTTGGGGGTGATGAAAATTTTCTGGAGTTAAATAATAGCGATGGTGGTGCAACTTGGTTAATATACTAAAAACACCGAATTGTATTAAACAGGTAAATTTTACAGTATTCAGATTAAAAAAAAGTTAGAAGTATGAGAATTACAGGTCAACTAATCAAAACACAGATGCTAAATTGTAAATGAAATACTAGCAAACTATAGGGCTTGTCATTTAACTCAGTTGGTTAGGGCGTGATGTGTTATAACACCAAGGTTAAGGGTTCAGATCTCCTTACAGGCCAATTAAAAAAAAAAGGTATTAGCAAACTGTATCCAGAAGTGTATGAAAAAGATACTTTTTAATGCTTAAGTCATATGTATTCCAGGAATGCAAGAATGGTTTAGCATTAGGAAAAAAATTTGTATCAGTATTACATTATCACAGTCACATAGAAAATTACAAGATTATTTCAAAATAGGCAAAAATAAAACAGGCATGAGGAATATTTTTGGAGTGATGGAAATGTCCTAAAACTGGATTGTGGTGGTAACTGCATAAGTCTGTAAATTTGTTACAAATTCTTGAATTGTATCTTTAAGATTCTGTGATATGTAAATTAAACTCCAATAAAGCTTTCAGAAAAAAATTAAGACACAAGGGGAGGAACAGGGTTTTTGTTGGGGGGGGGAAGTATATTAGGAGCTATTTCTTATAATACATTTAATCTATTAGACTATAAATAAATGAATCAACTAAGGATAAAGGGATCTGAAATTATATACAATTATAAGATCTAACACAAAGATGACAAGTCTCAGTCTCGAAAACTAGGCTTTGTACTGGTTGATTCACCTTAGGAAAGTCAGTCTCTGTGGATTTCAGATTCATCACATGTACAACTGATTTCAAATCAGTGGATTTCAGTGTTTTCCTTAGAGATTTTTGGGGGGTGTAATAGCTTTATCAAAATAAAGTTTACGAATCATATACTTTAATCATGTAAAAGTGTACATTATGGTTTTGAGAATATTCAGACATGTGTAACCATCACTACCATCAATTTTAGAACATTTTCATCACTCCCAAAAGGAAGTTCTTCCCCCACACCAGTCATCATCTCCTAAGTTCCCCATCCACCCCCTAATTTTAAGCAACTATTATCTAATTTTGAAATCTAAATAGACTTATCTATTTAGACATTTTATGTGAATGGAATCATACGGTATTTATCTTTTGGTGATGGGCTTCTTTCACTTAGCACAGTGTCTTTAAGGTCCATCCTCATTGTAGCATGTATTATAGTACATTATTTCTTTTTATGGCCAAATGCCATTGTGTATATGTGTACCACATTTGATTCTGGGGATTGATTAAAAAACAGCATTTATTGGGTTAGCTTAGGTTTCAAGGTACCTCTTTCCACAGATGAAGACTTTGACAAAGGAATGTGATCTAAGATGTAAACTCTTTGAGGGTAGAGCCTCTGTCTTCCTCATGGCTCTACTCTTCGTACATAATAGGTATTTTGCCTTAATCCATTACGAGAAGAACATACTACAGCTAGCTCGAAGGTCCATGAACAATGGAGTTTATAGGGAGAACAGCCTCCCAAGTCAAGCTACAGTCCTGTGCTGAGATACCAAGCCACCACAGCCACATCAGAAGCAGAGCTGCCCACGTCAGTCCAGACTGTACAAACCATACCACTGCCTATTGAAAGACCCATGAGAATAAATGCTTACTATTATATGCCATTGCAATTTTGAGCTTGTCATGCTGTAGTATTATCATAGCAACAGCTAACTGATACAGAAATTGGGGACTGAGCTTTGGGGAATAGAAAATGACAGGATGACAGGACAGAAAAAAAAAAAAGAGGAAGAAAATAAATCTCTATTGTCTCCCATCATGTAAACCAGGACAAGGGAACTTACAAAATCCTGTCTCTTTCATTCCCCCTTTGATTCTCTTGTTAAAATCTAGTTGTGTAGCTCATAGAGATGTTTTAACAGTGAGAAAAGACTATAGAGAAGTGAAGTCATCAAATGAGGCAGTATAGTATAGTGGTTAAGCTCTCAGGTACTGGAGTCACATATCTCCTGCACAAGCCCAGTTTGCCCCAGCATAGCCATGTAAGATTTGGCATGCCATTTAGTCTCCGGGTTTCAGTTTTGTGACTAGACAAGTTTAATAACAGTTACTACCACACAGGATTCTTTTGAAAATTATACGCTAAAGCACATGGCACAGTGCTTGACCCATAAGGTCTTAAGGAGTGGTGCTTCTTGTGCACAATGATAATTTAGAGGAATTTCTTAATGTGGTTGTCACAACCCCTGTTTTTGTCAGGTTTGTTTTGGTTCATCTGCTAAGATTAGTCTGTAAGTGTGGCTCTTTGATACCACCACTAAGCCACCATTTAGTCATTTATAAAAACTATAAGATACAATTTTATCACTTCAAGGATAATAACATGGAGCACTCACTGTGTTAAGCCTGGATTTACATTAAACTTTCAGCAATTTATGACCTCTGGGATTCTGAGTCTCTCTAGCTTAGGTATCAATTACTCAGACTTTAGCTTTCAAGGGTGCTTTTATATCCACAGCCTGAACAAAGCTGAACTGTTTTCTGATCAACACCAGCTGCTGGAAGATTATCAAGATAATGGTAGTAGTGTGGGTAATAGTGGGAAATACATGTTGTCTGCACAAGCCTGCATTTCTCCTCATATGTTTTGCCTTCACCGGTTTAATATTTTGTTCTTTTGTCTCTCCTGTCCTCTACTGAAGTGCGAGTCCATGAATGCAGGAGATTCACATGTACTTCGGCCATGGATGTATTGTATGTACACAGAGCATCTAGGCACACCCTGCATCTAGACAGTGCTCAAATGTTTGGGGAATTGAATCTGGTTGCATGCTATGTGGTTCTCTCCAAAGCCTCCAAAACAGGTTATTAGGAGAACCTTGTCCTAGTGGGGTCATGAAGTTACCCAAAATGAAGATGAAAACCCTATGAGTTGTAAGAAAACATTAAGACTACAGGACTCTTGGTCTTAGAATAAAAAAGACTAGAATTACTGAATTCTCAGAACCTACCTGATCTGCTAATGATGAGGTAAAAGACTAGAAACAACACTGAACTATCAGAAGTCATGGTTCTAGTCCTGGAGGTGCAACTGCTCACCATGTGGCTTTAAGCACATCTGATTTTTCTACCACTCCCACACTAACCTGGTAATGTGTCCTTGCTTAGTCCTTGGTCAGTCTTTATCGGTTCAGAATCTTCTGGTATTTTAGCCAGTGAATGTTCTGCAACAGAAAAGGGATAATGGTCGTGATAAAGTCACAGCAATCACCCTAGCCAGGAATGAGACCACCTCCCGGCCCAGTCTATATGTTGCAAAACAGCTCTTCCTGTGTTTCCTGGGATGAGATCGTGAAACCCCATTCACCTAGTTCCTCACGGCAGGAACTGGGATATCATCTCTGACACTGTATTCTCTCCCCGCATTTAGTCCTTAAAAAGTTTTGTCTCCTTCTGAAATGTCTTCCAATTCCATTTCTACTTCTTTCTGTAACTCCCATCACCACCCTAGTCCAGGCCACCTTTATTTTTCTCATGGAATATTAGAATGGGCTCCTAATGGGTCTCCCCACGTCTACTCATAACTCTTGAGTCATTCAACACTTCAGCAACAGTACTGAAAGGCTAATTTTTACTTTATTTATTTATTTATTTATTTATTTTCCTTTTTTTTGTCTTTTTTTCGTGTCCGGCAATGGATCGCAACCCTCAGTGTCGCGCCCGTACCGGACCGGGACCGGCAACGGGATCGCAACCCTCGGTGCTGCGCCCGCACCTCGCTCAGCCAGTGAGCAGGAACCGGTCTGTATGTGGGATCCAAACCCTCAGCGGGAGCGTCGCCGAGCTCCCAAGCGGCGCACTGTAGCAGTGCGCCACCGGGCCGGCCCTAATTTTTACTTTCAACCTTTTAAAACTATTTAATTGTTTATACATACTATTAAAATTATTTTCAAAATGCAGTGTTATCTGATTTCTAGTCCATCCCTCCATCTTCACCTCCTTCCCACGCTCCATGATCAAGCCAAGCCCTTTCTTTGTTAAAGGCTTCATAACACTGCTATGTTTTGCTCACAACGTTCTTCTCAACCATGCCCAATCAACTCAGCTAACTCCTTTTCTTCATTTTTTTTTGTCTTAGGCTAAAGCTTCTGTGTTCTAAAAAGTGATTTTAGACTTCACTTTTCTCTAGTCTGGAATAGGAGCCTCTCAAATTTTTCTACTATTCATTTTTAAAATTGCCCATTTATCTCTCTTCCCTTCCACAACTCAAGGCTATAAATCTCTGGCACTTGACACATGAGGACTTAAATTTATGCTAAATGAATGTTAAATAATGGACCTCATTTTTGTCACTTTTTAGCTCATGAACTTGGTCAACTTAAGTAACTTGGTAGAGCTTCTATTTCAGCTTCTTCTATGGACAATCTATTTTATTGGGTTGGGTTAAGAATCAACAGCAGGGCACATGAAAATTTCAGCATAGTACCTAACCTATGGTACTAACTCAGTAAACATCAGCTATCATTTTAGGTTTTTTACCCTCACTTTCTGCAGATAATACCAATGTCTTCCACACAAAGGCTTTTCAAAGTTCAGAAGGGGTAGCTCTTCAAGTCCTTTGCAGCTATAGCTGCTGAGCTATATCTAGGTGACTAATGTCAAGGTGACTGCTGTGTAGGCATGCAATACTCAGTCGCTTGGGCCAATTTTGCTACTCACTGCTGGGACTCTAAGTTTTCAGCTCACAGTTGAAAGAAGTTTCTCCTTATAAAGGAGAACTACTATTTTTTAAAATGACCTTTTTCCTAAATACCCTAAAATAATCACACAATCTAATCTAAGTCCATCAGCTGTAATATGGGCACCAGTCTAAGTAAGACCAGTCCTTACATCACTGCCTTGAACCTCAGTTCTTCAGCGTGGGGCTGAGGGGGAGGCACCCACTGAACTACCACCACAGTGTTCTCTTACAAACGAAGCTTTGTGAGCCAGTTTCTTTACATTATCTTATTGAACTTTTGCAAGGGCACATATAGTATCACAGCTCCTATTCCAAGATGTGGAATCCAAGGCTCAGAATAGGAGGACACTTGCCCAGAGTCACACAGGTTACAAGTGGAAGCTCCAAAACTCAAGCTTAGCATTTACAATCCAAATGCTGGCTATGAATTTCAACTGAATTATGTCACGGGAGGAGCTATCTGCCCATTTCCATTCCTCCATTCTATTACAGGCCGGAGACCACATTAATTTCCAGCTAGTCAGGATGACCAAGGAGTTACTTCTCACAGTTCAGACTCACAGAAGAGGTAGACCCAGTTACAGAACAATAATTCTCCTTCTCCATGGGAACTTGGGATTACCTTCTTTCACTCCTACCCTTAAACTTGCCCCAAGTTTTACTTACTTTTCATCTCCTCTCTTGCTTTCTCAGAGAGTAATAACAGGCTCATCTCTTCAAAGATGTTAATGGATATGTCCCAGGCAAGAGGTCCTGTATAATACTCGTGCAAGAGCAAGGCTAGACATTCCACGTTGGCATTATCCACTTCAAGCCATGGTAGAGAGCATGTCGACAATTCTGAAGACTTTTCCTTTAGTAATTCCTTAAACGTCTGAAATTCTTCCTTGTTTAGCTCCTTGAGGTACCACTGAAGTCCATAGTTGGAAAAGGAGGAAAATTCCATCTTGATTCAAGGCTGAGCGCTCAGGTGTTGGTGAAAAAGTGGACTCTGGTTATATGGAGTAAGTGGGACCTGTGAGAAGAGTGACCAGATTCAAAAGGGAATCTTAGCTACTGTCAATAGTGCTGCAATAAACACGGGAGTAGCCAAGCTGTGGAGTTAATTTAAGTGTCCAACAATGGGTAAATGGATAAAAAAAATGTGGTATATGAAGTAAAATACTATTGAAATACTATTACACAATGAAATACTATTCAGCCATAAAAAAATGAAATCCTGGGCCGGCCCGGTGGCGCACTCGGTTGAGTGTGGCACTTGGGAGCGCGGCTCCCGCCGAGGGTTCGGATCCCATATAGAGACTGGTCCGCTCACTGGCTGAGCGCGGTGTGGGCGCGACACCGAGGGTTGCGATCCCGTTGCCGGTCGCGGTACGGGCGCGACACCAAGGGTTGCGATCCCGTTACCGGTCACGAAAAAAGACAAAAAGGAAAAAAAAAAAGCGAAATCCTGTTATTTGCAACAACATGGATGGACCTGGAAGAGAGTATGTTAAGTAAATAAGCTAGGCACAGAAAGACAAATGCCACCTGATCTCACTCATAAGTAGAATCTTAAAAAAACTGATAATATAGAAGCAAAGTAGAATAGTGATTACCAGAGACTGGGGACGGAGGAAGGGAAACTGGGAGAGATTAGCCAACGGGTACAAAATTACATTTAGGTAGAAGGAATAGGTTCTGGTATTCTAATTGCATAGTAAGTTGACTCTGGTTAACAGTTTAGTTTTGTATTTTACATAATAGCTAGAGGAGAGGTCTCACCTCAAAGAAATGATAAATGCATGAGGTGAATGGTCTCACCTCAAAGAAATGATAAATGCATGAGGTGATGGGTACACTAATTACCCTGACCCAATCATTATACAACATACATATGTATCAAAACATCAGCTTGTACCTTATAAATATGTACAATTACAATGTGTCAATTAAAATAAATTTTAAAAAGGGAATCATGCAGCAAATTCTCAAGTTCACATATCTAATCTCAATAAACTTTCTTAATGAAAATTTTCTACTCCTTTTGCAAAACAATCTGAGAAAAGCCCAACTCACAGGTAATAATTCTTTACAGACAGAACATTAGTTGCCATCATCTCTGTTTATCCTGTTACTAGAATATAACTTCTGGGATATTTTGTTGCCTGTACCCTTAGTACCCAAAACAGTGCCTGGTACAAAATAATATTCAGCTGAATGGTCTTGGGTAATATGCTATATTCAAGGAAACTTGCAAATAGGTTCTCACCAGTTATTGACAACCAGTTACACAGTTTTTAGAACAGTTGAGTCCTGTTGTGCCTGTTAACATAACATCTAGCTACATAAACATAGTAAGCAGTTTTGATATTAAAAACTGAGATGGAGGTAGTGGTTACACAGCATTGTGAGTGTAATTAATTCCACACAATTGTATGTTTAAAAATGCTTAAAATGGATATTCTTATATGTATTTTACCACAATAAAATAATTTTTTGAAAGTCATTTCTGATAAGAGACTTATATCTAGGTAATATAAACACTTATAATAAAGCAGCAATTCAATTAAAAATGGGCAAAGGAGCTGAACAGACATTTCTCAAAAGAGGACATACAAACGGCCAACAGGTACATGAAAAAATGCTTGACATCACTAATCAGAGAAATGCAAATCAAAACCACAATAAAATATTTCACCCTACTTAGAACAGCTATTATCAAAAAGACAGAAAACAACAAATGCTGGTGAGCATGCGGAGAGAAGGAAACTCATACATTGCTGACGGGAATATAAATTAGTACAGCCATTAGGGAAAATAGTATGGAGATTTCTCAAAGAACTTCAGATAGAAATATCATATAATCCAGCAATTCCACTACTGGGTATATATCCAAAGGAATGGAAATCATGTCAAAGAGATGCCTGCACTCCCATGTTTACTGCAGCTCTGCTTACAATAGCCAAGATTTAGAACCACATAATGGAATACTACTTAGATATAAAAAAAAAAAAAAGAATGCAATTTTGCCTTTCACAACAATATGGAAGAGCTTGGAGAAATTTATTAAGTGAAATAAGCCAGACACAGAAAGAGAAATACGGCATATTTCACTCATACGTGGAAGCTAACAACGTTGATCTCATAGAAGTAGAGAGTAGAATAGTGATTACTAGAGACTGGAAAGAGAAGGGAAGGGAGATGGGGAGAGGAAACAGAATTGTTTCAATGGAAACAAAATTGTAGAGAGAAAAGAACAATGTCTAGTATTCCATAGCAATACAGTGTGATTACAGTCAAATCACTATATAACTTCAAGTACGTAACTGAGAGGATTTTGAATGTTTCTAATACAAGAGGTGACAAATGCTTGAGGTGATGGATATGCTAAATACCCTGATATGATCATTTCATACTGTATGAATGTACTCAAATATCACACTGTACTCCATGAATATATACCATTATCATGGGTCAATTAAGGAAAAGTAAATGAAAAGAAAAAAGAAAGAGTAGAATAGTGGCTGCCAGGCGAGGGGGAGGGAGAATGGGGTGAAGCTGGTAAATAGGTACAAAGTCACAAAGTTAAAGTCAAAAGAATAAGTTCTGGTGCTCTAGGACGACTACAGCTAATAATATTGTTTGTACATTTCAAGACAGCTAGAAAAGAGATCTTGAATGTTCTAACCACAAAGAAAGATAAAGGTTTAAGTGACTGATATGCTAACTATCCTGACTGGATCATTATATAATGTATGCATGTATCGAAACAAACTGTACCCCACAAAAATGTCAATGAAAAACATATATAAATAAAATGGGCACAGGATCTAAATAGATATTTCTCCAAAGGTATACAAATGACTAATAAGCACATGAAAAGATTACTATCACTAACCATCAGGACAGATTGTCCCTCTCCACCCCCTAACTTGTTTTATATGTATGCATTTAGGGCATCTGCTATGTGTTGTTTCTCAAAGTTGTTCAGAAGGCTGGTCTATGAGGACATAAAAATGTAGCACTTGTTAGTACTTTAATGTCCCAGGAATAATACTTAAATCTGTGGAATTTCCTCTTTTGCTATTATGTGACCTCTATCAGTAGTGATGACCAGTACTAGTTGGCCATTTGGGGCTTATCTGGTTTTCCCCAACCAGTACTTTGTGGTAGAAAATAAAGCAATTGAAGAGATGCCATATAATAAAACATTTTAAAGACTCAGGTAGATGGCAGCTTGCCATTTTCTGAGGAGTAATATTGGAGTGGAAGTTACCTTTGCTTGGCATCTGTGCATTTATAGTAGTTTTCTCTTGAGCCTGACTTGTAGTTACAGAGTGTCTTAGTCCGTTTTGTGTTGCTATAACAGACTTACCTGAGACTGGGTAATTTATAAAGAAGAGAGGTTTATTTGGCTTACAATTCTGGGACAGCTGCATCTGGCATGGGCCTCAGGCTGCTTCTACTCATGGCAGAAAGTGGCAGGCAGCTGGTGGGTACAAGCAGATCACATAGCCAGAGGAAGCAGAACAGAGCGAGGACGTGCCAGGGTCTTTTTAAGCAACAAGCTCTCACGGGAACTAATAAAGCGAGAACTCACTCATCAATCACCCCCCCCCCCCGAGAGCATTAATCCATTCATGAGGGAATCGCCCTCATGACTCAATTTCCAACACTGCCACATTGGAGATCAAATTTCCACATGAGTTTTGGAGGGGACAACATATCCAAACTCCTTCACAGAGTAAGGTCTTTCTAGCCTCCTTCCTGTTACCAGAAGCGTCCATTAAGGTATAATCAGTCAACACTAATTTTTGCTATTGCTTAGACAGATTAGGGCAACTGCTTTCTGCTTCCTTGATCTACAGAGACAAACTTGTTCCTAGTAGTAAGTACCTATCTGTTTTTCTGCCTGCCATTCTCTATAGGGAAGTTAAGAGTAGTTTGCTAAGATTACTTCAATTAGTTATGAGTCAAAGGATAAACAGAAGCTGAAATAAAAATTATAAAAATACATGAAAGAAAACATTGAAAGAAGAGTTGGAGTGGGTAACGAGAACATAGAGCTACCATCAAAGCAAAGTTCTAGATTTCATAAGTATTTCCAACACTGTTCTAATTTAGTAATTTATCCTGCACTAAAAGATGAGGTGGTATGCACAGGCACAAGCTTTCCCCATAGGATACAGAAAATGGGTCATCACAAATAATATCTTTATGGGAAGCATCTCTCCAAAGATTTCAGAGGTGGCATTCCCTAGACAATTGCCATGGATTGACCAACTGCCTAGAGAAGCTAATTTTTTTCTCCTGCTTTCTTTCATTTTCTTCATTTTTTCTTTGCATTCCAAATAGAGCTCTGCTACAATGAATGGCTAATAATATTGTGGCACTATCTGTCTAGTTAATTAGATCCTCATACTCGTGATACCAAGGCTGAGGGTCAGATTTTACATAGGTAACTCAGTTGTAGGAGAGTATAAACTTAAATGCAGGTTCCCAGATCAGAGTGGCAGCTCCAAATTCAAGTCCTATTTCTGCAACTTTCATGGTATGTCCCCTTTGCAAGTAAATGAACCTCTCCCTGCAACTGGGCTCTCTCCCAAGGTTTTTGTGAGGTTTCAGTGAACACAAGTGCAGCAGCCGAAAAACTGGCACAGAATGAGCATGTGAATGCTGAGCAATATCTGTTGTAACAATTACATACTAGGAATGAGACTTCTTAAGCAAAATAGTATGATATGAAAACGAGTACTCTGGCTTAACACACTGCTGGGGACATGTTTTGATTTAGCATAATCTCACTTATATGAGAGTACTTCAAAAGTTCATGGAAAAATAGAATTAAAAGATAATATGAATGTTTCCATGAACTTCTGGAGTACCCTTGTATGTGGAATCTAAAAAAGTTAAACCCACAGAAGCAGAGAGAATGGTGATTGCCAGAGCCGGGGGCAGGGGAATGGGGAAAAGGGAGATGTTGGATAAGGGGTACAAGTTTCAGTTAGATTGGAGGAATGAGTTTGAGATCTATTGCACAGCATGGTGACTACTATTAATAATTTATTGTATGTTTCAAAATTGCTGGAAGAGATTTTAAATGTTCTGGCCACAAGAAAGTTAAGTACATGAGGAAATAGCTATGTTAATTATCTTGATTTAATCTTTCTACAATGTGCACATCTATCAAAACATGACATTGTAACCAATAAACATATACAATTGTCAATTAAAAATATAGATTTAAGATTTGTTTAAATTTGAAGATGTGTGGGTGAAACTAAGGTATCCTTATATCTAAACTCAGGAACGTCTGAAGTTCAGAACACAGGAGATTTTAAAATCAGTCTAATCCAGTCTTTGGAATTCTGAATTAATTTTACCAAGAGATGCAAGATTTCTATTAACCTACCTACCCTCTGGGGGAAATTTTTTCTTTTTTGTGCTACTACAGTTGCTTTTCATGTGATTAAAGCATTTATAAGAGTAGATAATGATCACCACCCTTTGATCTGGAACAGAAACCTTGATTGTTCTGTAAACAGAGTAAATACAATTTTTACTAAATGCAGTTTCATTTATCTTTGTCTTTTCATATACATGAATGACCTCAAGTCTGAAATATTTGTAAGATCTGTTTACAGTATTAACTTTTACCAATATTTTGTTGCATGAAAGAAGTGTTCCTTTGTATAGGAAAATGGACTGTAATCCCCCAGTAAAAATGCTGTATTATGTAAATGGACAGGCACAAGTGATGAGAATTTGGACTCAAGAGAAATAGATGGGGGAAAAATACCGCAGGAAGAAAGATTCTACTTAAAGCAGAATAAAGGCAAACAGTCACAGCTATACGCAGTCAAGAAGATAAAGAACATTGGTTTAACAGTAGAAAAAGAGTCTCCCACATTTACAGAATAAAGGAAAAAATTTTATGCATCCATTGAGATTATATAAAGTATGAAAATAAATGCTTTACAAACTAGGACTATATACCCTTCCACAAATTAAATTTTTTTTCTACTAATAAAAGCTACGGTGAAAATACATAGTGGTGAAACATTGACATATATACATATATATATGTATGTGTGTGTGTGTGTGTATATATATATATATATTTTTTTTTTTTTGACAAAGAGCAGGTGTCAGCAAACTTTCTGAAAGGGGCCAGATATTTTAGGCTTTGTGGAGCATTTGGTCTTTGTAACAACTTCACAACTCAGTTCTTGTGGTATAAAAGCAGCCATAGACAATAAACAAATGAGGGAAGCTGTGTTCCAATAAAACTTTATTTACAAAAACAGGTGATGGGCTGGATTTCACCCATAAGCCATAATGTACTGACCCCACAGAGACAGAATAAGACAAGGATATTAGCTATCAGAATTTCTGTTCAGTTTTTACTGTCTCCACTATTATTTATATTCTATACTTCACTAGTATTTATATTTACATTATTCACATTATCTTCAGTAGCAAAACAACCAAATAAAGAAACGAGAGATATAAAAGCAGGAAAGGAAGGTAAAAACGAACAATATAGATGGGTATGTATACCTAATAAAGTCAAGAAAATTATTTGAAAAACTTATATGAAGTCACCAAATTGGATTAGTAATAAAGATAGGGAACCAACCTAAGTGTCCATCGACTGATGACTGAATAAGGAACACGTGGTATCTATACACAATGGAAAATTACTCAGCCATAAAAAGGAATGAAATTCTGCCATTGGAAGAAAAATGGATGAACTTGGAGAAAATTATGTTATGTGAAATAAGCTTGGCACAGAGGGAAAAATACTGCATGTCCTCACTCATAAGTGGGAGGTAAGAGAGAAAGAAGAAAAACCACAGTGGTGTGTTGGACTTGCAGAGGGAGAGGACAGACCTAGAGTTGAGGAGGAGGGGAGGGTTAGGGAGAGGTTGGGTGGGGAACACCGGGAATAACTGCAATTTGAGTTGGAGGGCATGCTGATAGTATTGACCTGCTCACCACATCTTGGGCACAGGTGTTGACAGTCACCTCTGTGCTCCATGAATATGTATAATCAATTAAAGTAAATAAATAAGGTATTATGTGCATACAAAAATAAAAACTCATACACAAAGTCAAACTGTCTCTGTCTGCAGATAGTATGTTCCTATACATAGAAAAGCCTAAAGAAATAACCAAACAACTTAGAGCTGATTAACAATTTCAGTAACATTTCAGGATACAAAATCAACACCCCCAAATCAGTAGCATTTTTATACTCCCACAATGAACTATCAGAAAAAGAAATCAAGAAAACAAGCCCATGTACAGTAGTCACCAAAAAAATAAAATACCTAGGAATCAATTTAATCAAGGAGATGAAAGATCCCTACAACAAGAATTACAAGACACTACTGAAAGAAATTAAATAGGACACAAAAAGATGGAAAGACATTTTATGCTCTTGGATGGGAAAAATTAACATTGTGAAAATGTCCATACTACCCAAAGTGATCTGTAGATTGAATGTAATCCCCATCAAAAGTACCAATGACATTCTTCACAGAAATAGAAAAAGTGATCCTAACATTCATGTGGAACAACAAAAGACCATGAATAGCCAAAGAAATCCTGAGCAAAAAATAAATAAAGCTGGAGTCATAACGCTACCTGACTTCAAATTATACTACGAAGCTATTGTAATGAAAACTGTATTGTACTGGCATAAAAACGGACACTCAGACCAATGGAACAAAATAGAGAACCCAGAAGTCAACCCACATACTTATAGCCATCTGATCTTTGAAAAAGGCAACAAGAATTGGGGAAAAAGTGCCTCTTCAATTTACGGTGCTGGGAAAACTGGGCATCTATATGCAGAAGAATGAAACTAGACCTGTACCTCTTGCCATATACCAAAATCAACTTCAAAATGGATTAAAGACTTCAGTATAACACCCCAAACCATAAAACTGCTAGAAGAAAACATAGAGGAAACATTTCAGAAAGTAGGACTGGGCAAAGACTATGAATAAAACCCCAAAAGCACAGACAACAAAAGAAAAAAACACATGGGATTAAATCAAACTAAAAAGATTCTGCACAGCAAGGGAAAAGATGAACAGAGCAGAAAGACAACCTACAGAATGGGAGGAAATATTTGCAAACTATATACATCTGACAAGGGATTAATAACCATAACATAAGGAATTCAAACATCTTAACAGTAAAAAACACAAATAATCCAATTAAAAATAGGACCGGCTCCCGCTCACTGGCTGAGCGAGGCGCCGGAGCAACGCCGAGGTTTGCAATCCCGTTGCCGGTCCCTGGTCCGGTACGGGGGCAACACTGAGGGTTGCGATCCGTTGCCGGACACGGAAAAAGACAAAAGACAAAAAAAAAAAAAAAAAAAAAAAAAAAAAAAAGGGGC
>NW_007728815.1:261310-278272 GCF_000696425.1 Galeopterus variegatus
AAAAAAAAAAAAAAAAAAAAAAAAAAAAAAAAAAAAAAAAATGGGCAAAGGAGCTGAGTAGACATTTTTCAAAGGAAGACATACAAACGGCCAGATTCATGAAAAAATTGTCAACATCACTAAATCAGGAAAATGCAAATCAAAAGCACACCAAGATATCATCTCACCCCTGTTAGACTGGCCATTATTAAAAAGATCAAGAATAACAAATACTGGTGAGGATGTGGGGAAAGGGAAACTCTTCTGCACTGTTGGTGGGACTGTAAATTAGTACAGCCACTATGGAAAACAGTATGGGGTTTTCTCAAGCAACTACAGATAGGACTACCATATGATCCAGCAATTCCACTTCTGGGAATATACCCAAAGGAATGGAAATCACGTTGAAGGGATACCTGCACTCCCACGTTCATTGCAGCTCTATTTGCAACAGCCAAGATATGGAACCAACCTAAGTGTCATCAATGGATGACTGAATAAGGAAAACATGGTATATATACCCAATGGCATACTACTCGGCCATAGAAAAGAATAAAATTCTGCCATTTGTAGCAGCACGGATGAACTTGGAGAAAGTTATATTAAGTGAAATAAGCCAGACAGAAATACTGCATGTTCTCACTCATAAGTGAGTTCCAAGAAAGAAAGAAGGAAGGAAGGAAGGAAAGAAGGGAGGGGGAGGGGGGGGAGAGAGGGAGGGGAAGAGGGAGGGGAAGAGGGAGGGAGAGGGGGAGGAAGGAAAGAAAAAAATACAATAATACATTGAACTCTCAGATGGAGAGAACAAATCTATGTTTAGTAGAGGCAGCATGGGGAGGAAGAAGGGGGTTGGGAAGATATTGGGTAAAGGGCACAAAGAATAATTACGATGTGTAATAATGAATATACTAATAATATTGATCTGATCATCACATATTATACATGAGTGATGGTAGTCAATGTCGTACCCCCAAAAAATATGTATAACCAATTATGTTTTAATAAAAATAAAATAAAAAGCATTATGTACATACATACCAAAAATAAATACTCACACAAAGCATATGTGGATGGAAAAGACTACTTGTCCCCATACAGGTACCTACAGTTTTAGGAAAACTCTGTCTAGAAGAGATAATGGTAGTCCAGACTTATTTGATAAGTTTCTATAATTAAATGTTCATATTTAAACTGATAAGTACGTCCACCTACATATGCTGCTGTGTGTTAGTATCTCTGAACTTGGGTATGCAAAAGAAAATTGGGTTGGTAACAAGTGTAACAAAATCCCACCCTAATTCTAATTAGAAAACATGAGGGATCATATATACCACAGCAACTACAGAGATTAAAAAAATGTGTATAATTTAAGAAAGTGACATGTCTGTTCTGAGAGCTTTAAAATGCTATTGCAGCTTAAAAACCTTGATGTGGTGAGACAGAAGGTATATTTTCAACATATCAATTAACCTTAAAATAGTCAGCAAATCATCCAAGAAGTCCTGCTGCTACTTTTATTGGGACTAGAAGCTCATTAACATCTTTATAAAAAGCCAAAAACAGACAAGAAAATTCTGAAAAAAAATTTCACTTTGTTGATGTCTGAGGTAGACTTTTAAAATTTGTTAATTTTATCATTAACACTCAAACATATTGTTTAATGTGTGTTAGACAGTATGTTAGACACATGACATGGATTATCTCATTTAATCCTAATAAGTGTAAGAATTATGTACTTTAAAAAATTTTTTACATTTATTTATTTTGACAGTTTTTCTATTGAAACATAATTGATTATAATGACATCCATAAGAAAAGGTCACTGTTTCCTAGGGTGTGGATAGCAGACGTCCTAAATTTTAAAGTGTTTGTGTTCATGAATTCCTGCTTTGCATTTAATCCTCAAATAATCTGCAGATGGGACAGAATGTCTCAATCTAATAAAAATGAGGCAAATAAGATGACAATGTAACTCAGAACTCTCCTCATTCCAAAAAACCCCCGACATTTTAAAGCTCCCTTGAAAAAACAAACGGGTATAAGTAAATTTGAAACATGACAAAGATTATATAAAGAGCTCTTCCAATCAATGAAAGTGATCAACAGCTCAATTTATTAAAATGAGCAAAGGATTTGAACAGTTCAGAAAAAAACTGGATACTGACTTTAAATGTACTTGAAGTCAATACTGTTAATAACATAATAAGGATCACAGTGATGTACCAAGCTGACAGATCCGTAATTCTTGATTATATACTTATTTGTTATGAGAGTAGAAAAAAAGGTGCTCCTGTATTAGACAAAGTATAAACTGATGCCATCTCTTTGGAGGGCAATTTGGTAACAGCTATCATTTAAAATGCAAATATCATTAGATACAGCCTTGTTTGAAACAGCAAGACTGAAGACCATTTAGGAGTTGATCAGGAACAGGTGGGTGCATTCAGGCAGTAAAGTCCTCTGTAACCTTAAAAACGCTCAACAATCGGCACAAAAAGGTGCCTCAGTCTGTAAGACGTTTAACATCCCACGCACGTATGTAGAACATTGTTGGGTGATGAGCAGAAGATGGATAACTGATGAGGAGAGGGGTTACCAAGTGCGGCAAGGAAGGGAGACACTCTATACCGTCTCATATTGTTTGCTTTTTCAAATGAACACTAAAAGGACCTCCCATTTAAAAAATACTTTTAGTGACAGCTAATAGAAATAAATGCATTTCACCAAAACAATTGAGATATTTTTACCATTACCCATCTATGAAAGATTAAAACAGTACAGATGAACATTACTGACAATGGAACATTGAAGCTTATGCACTGGATTACTCAAAGCAGAAAGCTAGAAAGAAAAGCTTTTCTACATATTCCTATAAATATTTAGGAAAAACATTGGTGATAAAAGGAAAAATACATTTTTAAAAACAAGTTCGAAAGGTTATATCCTATTAAAACATTTAGAGATCTAAGGTACAATATAAAGACAAAGTTAATAAAATTGTATTGTATTAGGATTTTTGTTAAATAGTAGATTTTAGCTGCTCTTGGCACCAAAAGTATCTGTGAGATGATAGATTATGCTCATCTGTTTCACCACAGTAACCATGTTACCATGGGTACGTGTCTCATATTGTCACGTTACAAACTTCAAATATAGACAGTGAAATTAAAGAAAGGTTAGGGTTAAAAAAGGTTACATCCTAACCACAGAGCAATTGAAATTTTCTTGGTCCCCCACCCCCCACCCACTCCAATTCAACATAAAACCACCCAAATACATAGGGATTCAAAACTAAAAACAGAAAGGAAAAAAAAAAACTATTGGGTTAAGCAATTAAGACAGGAAGGCTATTTCAAAGAATGAATTTCAGACTGTCATATCTAAACGCTTTTATATACACAATTAGAAGTACACATTTGTCTTGCTGCATCAAACAATCTACCAGAGATGTTGGAGAAACAAGGAGAGACCCATGGCTGTAAAAAGCAACAGAAACCTCAGGGATAGGTAAAGAAATCAGTATGGTCTAGAGAAAGTTTTTATTTTTAGTAGGAGGTGATTGAGCAAGTTTATATGCTCAGAGCAATGAATAAATAAAGGGAGGAAAAGCAAAGAGAAAAGGAATGAGTATTTACTCTTTTGCAGGTCCTTTCTTAGGTGACTTACAGTATCTCATTTAAACTTTACATAAGCATATAAATACATAAAGAGTATTATTGTCCTCACGTCACAAAGTCCAAAGCTGAGGTTTTAAATAGAATAGGTTGCTCTATGTTTTAGGAAAAACTCACTTTAATGCACACCTGACTGTTATGCTTCATCTTTTGCAATACATCACACAGTGGCAGCTGATAAATCAAACTTAAAGATGAGTGGATGGGACTAGAGCTCAGGTGGAAGGATTAACTTGGAATAGGCAGACGCTTTCTCCCGTAAAATCAGGTGGGTGAGTAGGGATTGGGGAGAAGATAGGAAAATTACTCCAATCCAGGCAGGATGGCAGATTGGAGAGATGTAAACGAAGACTGACATTTAAGGTTATTTTCTAAGAATGAATGACTTGCCAAAGCTTTCACTTTGTCTCTAACCTTTTACACTTCCTACCTCCCACTACACCTTTCTCCACAGGTATCTCGAATAACTCTATAGAAGCAGGTAAGAGCACAGGACTTGAAATCAATTAGACCCAGTTTTGAATACTGATTCGCCACTTGCTATCTTAGGTAAGTCACTTAACGCATCTGTGGCTCAGTTTCCTCCCGTGGTAAACAGGACAAACAACACCCGCAGGATTATTTAGCATTTCCATGACTAAGTCATAGTTAACATATTATTAGCACAATTAACACAGTAACACCCCCTGGAATCCCACCAAATATGGAGCAGACTTTAGCTGGTCTTGAGATTTGAGTCACAATACTCCGTACTCTGCCCTCTATCTTAGATCTAAAATCTGGAAAGAGTGAGGGACTTCCCTAAATATCACACACAAATACGTTCTGGAGGTAGACCTTCTCAGCAAAATGGGAAAACTGGATTTAGTTCTTTCAAGGAAGTCTTTGGTCCCTAGGCTCTGATTAGCCTAAGGGCAGAGGGTGGGGCACACAGTAGGACCAACAAATACGAGTTTCTAATCGGTAATGAAGAAAGAAAGGAGAGAGAGAGGGCTAGGGACAAAAGAAGAGAAAATATTCACCAACTTGACTCCTCGCCTCCAAGATCAGATCCCACTTCGGGCCAACTGGCAACCACTGAAAAAAAGAGAGGCTACGCCCAACTCCACGCCCACGTGGTGATGGTCTCGGGGGAATCCTGGCTTAGTGAGGTGGTTGCGGCCCATTGGCTGCAATGGGCTCTGAATGGGCAGGCCCAGGTTAGAAGTGAAACAGCTGTTTTCTGCACCTGGATGCACCCCTCACTCCCCTTCTCTGGATAAAGATGCTTCATTTATCCTTTACATAGCTGTGCTTAGGACCACTGGATGAGTACAGCTTTCACCTGTTTGTCCCAGAGAACACTAGGGGCGTGTGTGTGTTACGTGTTCTTATTTTACACAACCTGGAAATTACGCTTGGCATTTAAAAAAAATTTTTTAAATTGCAAATTGACAAATTATAATTGTACATATTTATGGGGTACAATGTGATGTTATATTTATACATTGTGGGATGATTAAATCAAGCTAAATAACATTCAAAATCTCAAATACTGATTTTTTGTGGTGAGAACATGTGAAATCTAACAATTTTGAAATACATATTATCATTAACTATAGTCGCCCTGCTGTGCAATAGATCTTAAAATTCATTTCTTCTATATGAAGGTTTGTATCCTCTGATCAACAGCTCCCTATTCCATTCCTCCCCACTCCCCCCAGTATCTGACAACCATCATTTTACTCTGCACTTCTATGAGTTCAACTGTCTTAGATTCCACATGTAAGTGAGATCGTGTGGTATTTGTCTCTCTGTGCCTTGCATTTTTCATTTAGCATAATGTCCTTTAGGTTCATCCATGTTGTCACAAATGATGTGATTTTCTTCTTCTTAAAGGCTAAATATTATTCCATTGTGTCTATATACCACATTTTTTAAAAGCCCATTCATCCATTGATGAACACTTAGGTTTGGATCTGTATCTTGGCTTTTGTGAATAATGTTGCAGTGAACATGGGAGTGCAGATATCTGTACGAGGTACTGATTTCAAATCCTTTGAATATATACCCAGCAGTGGGATTGCTGATCATATGTACTTCTATTTTTTACCTTTTGAGGAACCTCTACACTGTTTTACATAATGGCTGTAACAATTTACATTCCCACCAACAGTGTACAAAAGTTCTCTTTTTCCTGCATTTTTAACATTTGGCATTTATTGACCATGCCCTATGTTGCTGCTGTTTGTTCAATCTACTTTTTCCATAAAACTCTTACCTTGATTCCCTATGAACTCCTCAGCCCCTTCTCAACACTGAATTTTACTTCTTGATCATTTGGATTGGCTACTTTTATGCCTCCCATGCTTCAGTATCCATATTGCCTCATGAAATTGCCTTGAACTAATTCTCTTAGACTCTTTCATCTTTTGGTGGATACATTCTCATGACTTCTTGTTGATACTTGCCAAATGAGTAATAGAAAACCTCCCTCCTCGACTCCAGACTCAGTCTCCTGATTATTCCCTACACAACTACAGTTGCATACCCCACCTGCGTGTAAAAATCAACATGTCTAATCCCAAGTTTTATGTTCCAGTGCCCAGCCTGGGCCTTGCACATAGTAAGCATTCCTGTTTGTTATCAACTGAATACTCTCCCCAACATTCTCCCCTTCTAAATTCTCCCTCTTGGTTAATAGTAATATGATCCAGCTTATGCCTCAAGGCTCTATGTTAATGGTTATCTCTGAGAGTGTTTCTTTTATGTCATCAATTTTAGTCAGTCACAAAGTCCTGTCAGTTCTCTTGTCTAAATACATTTGCCATAACTTCAAGAATTTTAATAACTAATGTAATTTATGATTGGTGTTGCAAACTGGAGAAATAGAAAAAAGTGTGAATAAGAAATCATAATCACCCATTTCAGTATACATATATATGTAAACATATGCATGTTCTCCTCATCTTAGTATATATGTGTATATATATGTGTGTGCATGTATAAATAAATACACACATAATCTATAACTATATATATATCTATAATTTGTATCATAGAATTATTTTTCCTTAAGAAAATTTCATATTTATAGATTGTCTAAAACATATTTTTTAATAATGCATATTTTATCATGTAGATATACTATTTAACCTAATGACCTATGTTTAGATTAAATTTGCCACTACCATATTATAAATAAAGTTGAATGACTATTCTCTTCTGACCTTCTAGTCTGACTTCCTCAAAATAAGTGCTTAGAGTGAAATTAATAGATAAAATGGTGTGAGAAAACAAAAATTTATTTTTCTACCATAAAAGCAAGACATAATTTTTTTGAAAAATTAATAAATATAAAATTAGCAGAAACAAAAAAGAATATCACTTCAATTGCTTAGTTTAGAGACAACCATTGTAAACATTTTGCTGTATTTTCTTTATGCCTTTATACAGTAATAATATGGAACATATGCAAATGTATATGCTGGTTTATAATACAAAACAGATTTGTTTTGTATTATAAAAGTAATTTGTACATCCATGTTTACAGCACCATTATTCAAACAAGCCAAAAGGTAGAAGCAACCCAAATGTCCAAACACAGATGAATTGGTAAACAAAATGTGGTATATACATAAAACGAGATATTATTCAGCCTTTAAAAGGAAGAAAATTCTGACACATATTACAACATGGATGAACTTGGAAAACATACTAAATGAGATGTCAGTCACAAAAAGACAAGTACTGTATGATTCAACTTATATGAGGTATCTAGAGTAGTCAAATTCGCAGAGACAGAAAGTAGAAGGGTGGTTGACAGGGGCTGGGGCAGGAGAAAATGGGGAATTAGTGTTTAACTGATACTGTAGAGTTTCAGTTTCTCAGCGTGAAGTTCTAGAGGTTGGTGCACAATAGGAATATACTTCACACTGCTGAACTGTACACTTAAAAGTGTTTAAGATGGTAAATTTTGTGTTATGTGTATTTTATCATAATAAAAATAAAGGATGTTATTCTCATTGTAGAATAAGTTGGAGAATGCAGAAAAAATAAAAAATACACTTAAAACTTTATCACCCTGAGGTTAACATTTTAAGATAAACTTTCATTACTGTATAAATACATCAGAAAAGTAAGTAAATTATAAATTGTATAAAGCCTGATGGATTATTATAAAGTAACCATTAAGGTAAAAAATATCGTATCACACTCATCTCAAAAACTCCGTTCATGCCCCCTCATGGTCACTACTCCTACCTCCTGCTCAGAACATAACCACTGTCCTGATTTCTCCACACAATGGCCTTGCCTGTTTTTGAACTCAAATAAAGGGAGTCACACAGTCTTTGGTGTCTGTCTTCCTCTATTGCATATTCTTTCAGTGACATGAATCCATGTGGATGCATGTTGCAGCACTTCCTTTTCATTGCTGTATAGTGTTCAGCTGCATGAATGTGTCACCATATTTTTATACATTACATACTTAACAGATATTTATATTATTTCCACTTTTGGGTGATATGAATAATGCCGTAAACATTCTTCTACATGTCTTTTGTTGAAATATGTATGCATATCTGTTGAATACATACCTAGTAGATGAATTGTTAGTTCAGAAGGCTTGAGTATCTTCAATTTATTTATTACATTCTAAAAGATTTCCAAAGTGACCATAACAGTTTACACTTCCAAGAGCAACATATGGGAATTTCAATTGCTTTACATCCTTACCAACATTTGGCATTGTCAGTCTTCTCAATTTCTGTTATTTTGGCAGTTGTGTAGTGGTATCTGACTTTGGTTACAATTTGATTTTGCTGATGATTAGTGGAATTGACTACCTTTTAATGTGCTTACTGGCCATGTGGATATTCTTTTAGGTGAGTATCTATTCAAGCCTTTTGTGCATTTTACAAATCGGGTTGTCTGTACCATAACAGTTTACACTTCCAAGAGCAACATATGGGAATTTCAATTGCTTTACATCCTTACCAACATTTGGCATCGTCAGTCTTCTCAATTTCTGTTATTTTGGCAGTTGTGTAGTGGTATCTGACTTTGGTTACAATTTGATTTTGCTGATGATTAGCGGAATTGACTACCTTTTTATGTGCTTACTGGCCATGTGCATATTCTTTTAGGTGAGTATCTATTCAAGCCTTTTGTGCATTTTACAAATCGGGTTGTCTGATGTACGGTACAGCAGCTTCAAGAATTTTAATAACTAATGTAATTTATGATTGGTGTTGCAAACTGGAGAAATAGAAAAAAGTGTGAATAAGAAATCATAATCACCCATTTCAGTATACATATATATGTAAACATATGCATGTTCTCCTCATCTTAGTATATATGTGTATATATATGTGTGTGCATGTATAAATAAATACACACATAATCTATAACTATATATATATCTATAATTTGTATCATAGAATTATTTTTCCTTAAGAAAATTTCATATTTATAGATTGTCTAAAACATATTTTTTAATAATGCATATTTTATCATGTAGATATACTATTTAACCTAATGACCTATGTTTAGATTAAATTTGCCACTACCATATTATAAATAAAGTTGAATGACTATTCTCTTCTGACCTTCTAGTCTGACTTCCTCAAAATAAGTGCTTAGAGTGAAATTAATAGATAAAATGGTGTGAGAAAACAAAAATTTATTTTTCTACCATAAAAGCAAGACATAATTTTTTTGAAAAATTAATAAATATAAAATTAGCAGAAACAAAAAAGAATATCACTTCAATTGCTTAGTTTAGAGACAACCATTGTAAACATTTTGCTGTATTTTCTTTATGCCTTTATACAGTAATAATATGGAACATATGCAAATGTATATGCTGGTTTATAATACAAAACAGATTTGTTTTGTATTATAAAAGTAATTTGTACATCCATGTTTACAGCACCATTATTCAAACAAGCCAAAAGGTAGAAGCAACCCAAATGTCCAAACACAGATGAATTGGTAAACAAAATGTGGTATATACATAAAACGAGATATTATTCAGCCTTTAAAAGGAATGGGGGAGGGGGAGAGGAGGTGGACGGTGCCATTTTGTACCTGGGCTTGTCTAAGATGACGCTGGTTATGTTGCAGATCTATTAAGAAGGTGTGGTGACTTTCCTTTCATATTTAGATTTACAATATACTTGGGACTGATTTTGTATATGGTATGAGGTATGGATTAAGATTAATTTTTTCCTATATGTATGTTCAATCAATTTAGCACCATTTGTTGAAAATATCCTTTCTTCAGTCTTCTGCAATGTCAGCTTGTCAAAAATCAAATGATCATGTTTATGAAGTTCTGTTTCTGAACTTTTCTTTTCCCTTAGTATGTTTCTCTATTCTCTATAAACATGTACAAGAAATAACAGACTGTGCTGGCTATTCTTAACTTTTGCATGTCTACATGAATTTTGGAATTAGCTTGTAAATTTCCAGTAAAATACTTTTGAAATTTTTATGATAATTACAATAATCCATGGACACAGTTGAGAATTGTCGCCTTTAAAAGACAGAGTCTTTCTATTCATAAAGTTGGTATAATTCGTCCATTTTTTAGATACTTTAAAAATTATTTTAATGTCATTTATAGTTTTCTGTGCAGAGACCCTGCACAACTTTTACTAAGTTTATTCCCATTTAAATTTTTTAATACTATTGTAAAAGGAATTTTGTTAACCTTTTAAAAACTGCTTCTTAATAGTATGTAGAAATGTTTTATTTTTGTGTATTGATTTGATGTGTGGAGACCTTATTAAATTCACTTCCTAATTCTATAAGTTTATCTGTTTATACTTTGCTTGTACTGTGTTTACAATCATATTGTTTGTGAAAATGATAGTTCTGTTTCCATCTTTACAATCTTATATTTATTATTTCATCTTCTTGCCTTTTTTTTTTTTTAATCATTAATGCCTGGGACACACCTCATTCCTGAAATGCCTGCAGTTGGAAGCCAGGCAACAGTACTTTTAAAAAAGTTTTTAAATTGACAAATAGTAATCACATGGAGGTTTCTTAAAAACTAAGAATAGAACTACCAAATGATCCATCAATTCCACTTCTGGGTCTGTACCTAAAGGAAATGAAATCAGTAGGTTTAAGGGATATCTGCACTCCCATGTTTATTGCAATGTTATTCACAGTAGTCAAGGTATGGAATCAACCTAAGTGTTCATCAAAGGATGGATGGATAAAGAAAATGTGGTACATATATACAATGGAATACTAGTTAGCCTTTAAAAAGAAGGAAATCTTGTCATTTGTGGCAACATGGATGAAACTGGAGGATATTAAGTGAAATAAGCCATGCAACAGTATTTTTGAGCCCTGTGTATGGAAATTAAGGAACACTCTCCTAAGTAAACAATGGTTGAAAAGAAATACCACAGGGAAATTAGAGAGTACTCTGAGATAAAAATCAAAGCCCAGCATATCAACATTTATAGGATGCAGGGCTCATACAGTGCTTAGAGGAAAATTTATACTTGTAAACACCTATATTAGAAATAAGAAAAATCTTAAATCAGTGATGTAGACTTCTAACTTAAGGAAATATAGAAAGAAAAATAAATAAAGAGCCCAGTGTAATACAATGGGCCACAAAGACTGGAAACCACTGCTCTATTTTAAGCTCTATAATTCTCAATGATGCCAGTGGCCCTCTCACTGGCATATTCCCCTATTGCTTAGCAAAGTGGGTGTATTGTAGGTGCTTTTGGGGAACATGTAATTAGGTGGGCTTTCTGGTTTCACATCACCCACCTCTGAGCCTGTTGACCCCAGGCAAGGCAGTTTGGGCAGCTCCACCTCATTCACTGTGGACCATTTTAGCATTGCATTACAATTAGCTGCAGGTGATAAATTCCATGTCATAGAGCTTGACCTTGGATGTACCCCTTTTGTCTATCTCTTAAGAATGGGATGGGGGTAGGGTAGAGAATCCCAAGTGCTCTGACTTTTGAAATAAAACTCCTTCAGAGAGTTGAGAAACCAATGTGGATGATACCTGATCATTACATTTTAAAATTTAAAAATTTTTTTTTTTCTTTTTGTCTTTTTATTTTCGTGACCGGTAATGGGATCGCGACCCTCGGTGTTGCACCCGTACCGCGACCGGCAATGGGATCACAACCCTTGGTGTCGCGCCCGCACCGCGCTCAGCCAACGAGCGGACCAGTCTCTATATGGGATCCGAACCCTCGGCGGGAGAGCCGCTGCACTCCCAAGCGGCACACTCTACCAAGTGCGCCACCGGGCTGGCCCCCAAATTTTTAAATTTTAATCTAATTTAATTTTTTAAACAAGGATATGCACATTTATTTGTTTAAACAACAAATACATAAACTGAATAACAGATGAGTAACAAAATACTCTGTAGAAAGTAGGGCTTCAAATTTTCTCAAAAATTGGAGCTGTCAAACTTATTAAAATTTACATATTTCATTTTATAATCTCTATAGTTATTTGAAATACCTTTCTAAAGTCTTCCAAAAGCATGCAAATATCAAGTTAATTTCAAGTTAATTTCCCCCTTCCCCTCTCACTCCTCTTTCCACACTCTCAGTTATCTGTGGTCAACCAGAGTCTGAAAAATAGGTGAGTACAGTACAATAAGATATTTTGAGAGAGAGAGAAAGAGAGAGAGAGAGAGAGAGAGACCACATTCACATAACTTTTATTACAGTATGTTGTTAGAATTTTTCTATTCTATTATTATCATTGTTAATTTCTTACTGTGCCTAATTTATAAACTAAACTTTACCATAGGTATCTATGTATCTTTACACAGTCTTGGATTCAGTATTGTATATGGTTTCAGGCATTCACTGGGGCTCTTGGAACATATCCCCCATGGATAAGGAGGGATGACTGCAGTCTCATGATTAATTACCTGTGCATACAAGTTTTTGTAGTTTTGTCAGGGTAACTCTAGACAAATTTCTAGAAGTGGGATTCCTGGGTCAAAAGTAAAAGAAAAATGTCATTTTTCTAGGTACTGGCAAAGTTGTCTCTACAGGGATATACCTTTTTGCATTCCCACCAGCCATATATGACTCTGTTTCCCTGAAGATTCACCAACAGAGTATGTTGTCAAACTTCTGGACTTTTGGCTATCTATTAAGTAAGAAATCAACTTTCTGTGTAATTTTAATTTGCATTTCTCTTATCATTTAGAGGATTCAGCAACTTTTCAGATAGTTGAGTCACTGGCATTTATTTGCTTATGAATTACTGTTAATTTCTCCATTCCATTTTGGTAATTTCTCAATTTTTAGAAGCTCTTCATAAATTGTACATATAAGCTCTTTCTGATACAAGTTACAAATATATTTCCCAGTTTGTCATCTCTCTTTTTACATTGCTTAATGTATCTNGCCATAACAGTTTACACTTCCAAGAGCAACATATGGGAATTTCAATTGCTTTACATCCTTACCAACATTTGGCATTGTCAGTCTTCTCAATTTCTGTTATTTTGGCAGTTGTGTAGTGGTATCTGACTTTGGTTACAATTTGATTTTGCTGATGATTAGTGGAATTGACTACCTTTTAATGTGCTTACTGGCCATGTGGATATTCTTTTAGGTGAGTATCTATTCAAGCCTTTTGTGCATTTTACAAATCGGGTTGTCTGTCTTTTTCTTATTAATTTCTAGGTGTTCTCTCTATTATGGGTACAATTCCTATGTCAGGTATGTACATTGCAAATATTTTCTTCTAATCTGTAGCTTGCATTTTCACTTTATTGATGGTTTACACTTTTGATAAAGTCCAATGCATCTAGGGCCGGCCCATGGCTCACTTGGAGAGTGTGGTGCTGATAACACCAAGGCCATAGTTTTGGATCCCTATATAGGGATGGCCGGTTAGCTCACTTGGAGAGTGTGGTGCTGACAACACCAAGGCAAGGGTTAAGATCCCCTTACCAGTCATCCTTAAAAAAAAAAAAAAGTCCAACGTATCCATTTCTCTCTTTGTTTTTATGGTGAATGCATTAAAAATATTTTTTTAAGGAAACAGTTCCTTTCCTTAGATCATGATGGTCTTCTAATATGTTGATGTTTAGAAGTGAAAGAAAGTGAGCCTAGATGCCAGGTACCATTCAAGCTTTATTAAAGAAAGAAATCTGCCAGGCTGTACTCAAAATGGAGGACAGTGCGGGGTTGCCCTGAAAATGGGGGATAGCAGCTAACCTAGGGCACCAAGAGCTGGGTGATGTAATTCCGGGATGGGGATTGAGTTAGGTAATGTGAATGGAGAGTTCTGTGCATGTGGAAACACTGAAAGTTTCATTTTCTCTGAAACCATGAGTCTTCTTGTAAAAGAGAACGGGGGAGGGGGAGAGGAGGTGGACGGTGCCATTTTGTACCTGGGCTTGTCTAAGATGACGCTGGTTATGTTGCAGATCTATTAAGAAGGTGTGGTGACTTTCCTTTCATATTTAGATTTACAATATACTTGGGACTGATTTTGTATATGGTATGAGGTATGGATTAAGATTAATTTTTTCCTATATGTATGTTCAATCAATTTAGCACCATTTGTTGAAAATATCCTTTCTTCAGTCTTCTGCAATGTCAGCTTGTCAAAAATCAAATGATCATGTTTATGAAGTTCTGTTTCTGAACTTTTCTTTTCCCTTAGTATGTTTCTCTATTCTCTATAAACATGTACAAGAAATAACAGACTGTGCTGGCTATTCTTAACTTTTGCATGTCTACATGAATTTTGGAATTAGCTTGTAAATTTCCAGTAAAATACTTTTGAAATTTTTATGATAATTACAATAATCCATGGACACAGTTGAGAATTGTCGCCTTTAAAAGACAGAGTCTTTCTATTCATAAAGTTGGTATAATTCGTCCATTTTTTAGATACTTTAAAAATTATTTTAATGTCATTTATAGTTTTCTGTGCAGAGACCCTGCACAACTTTTACTAAGTTTATTCCCATTTAAATTTTTTAATACTATTGTAAAAGGAATTTTGTTAACCTTTTAAAAACTGCTTCTTAATAGTATGTAGAAATGTTTTATTTTTGTGTATTGATTTGATGTGTGGAGACCTTATTAAATTCACTTCCTAATTCTATAAGTTTATCTGTTTATACTTTGCTTGTACTGTGTTTACAATCATATTGTTTGTGAAAATGATAGTTCTGTTTCCATCTTTACAATCTTATATTTATTATTTCATCTTCTTGCCTTTTTTTTTTTTTAATCATTAATGCCTGGGACACACCTCATTCCTGAAATGCCTGCAGTTGGAAGCCAGGCAACAGTACTTTTAAAAAAGTTTTTAAATTGACAAATAGTAATCACATGGAGGTTTCTTAAAAACTAAGAATAGAACTACTAAATGATCCATCAATTCCACTTCTGGGTCTGTACCTAAAGGAAATGAAATCAGTAGGTTTAAGGGATATCTGCACTCCCATGTTTATTGCAATGTTATTCACAGTAGTCAAGGTATGGAATCAACCTAAGTGTTCATCAAAGGATGGATGGATAAAGAAAATGTGGTACATATATACAATGGAATACTAGTTAGCCTTTAAAAAGAAGGAAATCTTGTCATTTGTGGCAACATGGATGAAACTGGAGGATATTAAGTGAAATAAGCCATGCAACAGTATTTTTGAGCCCTGTGTATGGAAATTAAGGAACACTCTCCTAAGTAAACAATGGTTGAAAAGAAATACCGCAGGGAAATTAGAGAGTACTATGAGATAAAAACCAAAGCCCAGCATATCAACATTTATAGGATGCAGGGCTCATACAGTGCTTAGAGGAAAATTTATACTTGTAAACACCTATATTAGAAATAAGAAAAATCTTAAATCAGTGATGTAGACTTCTAACTTAAGGAAATATAGAAAGAAAAATAAATAAAGAGCCCAGTGTAATACAATGGGCCACAAAGACTGGAAACCACTGCTCTATTTTAAGCTCTATAATTCTCAATGATGCCAGTGGCCCTCTCACTGGCATATTCCCCTATTGCTTAGCAAAGTGGGTGTATTGTAGGTGCTTTTGGGGAACATGTAATTGGGTGGGCTTTCTGGTTTCACATCACCCACCTCTAAGCCTGTTGACCTCAGGCAAGGCAGTTTGGGCAGCTCCACCTCATTCACTGTGGACCATTTTAGCATTGCATTACAATTAGCTACAGGTGATAAATTCCATGTCATAGAGCCTGACCTTGGATGTACCCCTTTTGTCTATCTCTTAAGAATGGGATGGGGGTAGGGTAGAGAATCCCAAGTGCTCTGACTTTTGAAATAAAACTCCTTCAGAGAGTTGAGAAACCAATGTGGATGATACCTGATCATTACATTTTAAAATTTAAAAATTTTTTTTTTTCTTTTTGTCTTTTTATTTTCGTGACCGGTAATGGGATCGCGACCCTCGGTGTTGCACCCGTACCGCGACCGGCAATGGGATCACAACCCTTGGTGTCGCGCCCGCACCGCGCTCAGCCAACGAGCGGACCAGTCTCTATATGGGATCCGAACCCTCGGCGGGAGAGCCGCTGCACTCCCAAGCGGCACACTCTACCAAGTGCGCCACCGGGCTGGCCCCCAAATTTTTAAATTTTAATCTAATTTAATTTTTTAAACAAGGATATGCACATTTATTTGTTTAAACAACAAATACATAAACTGAATAACAGATGAGTAACAAAATACTCTGTAGAAAGTAGGGCTTCAAATTTTCTCAAAAATTGGAGCTGTCAAACTTATTAAAATTTACATGTTTCATTTTATAATCTCTATAGTTATTTGAAATACCTTTCTAAAGTCTTCCAAAAGCATGCAAATATCAAGTTAATTTCCCCCTTCCCCTCTCACTCCCCTTTCCACACTCTCAGTTATCTGTGGTCAACCAGAGTCTGAAAAATAGGTGAGTACAGTACAATAAGATATTTTGAGAGAGAGAGAAAGAGAGAGAGAGAGAGACCACATTCACATAACTTTTATTACAGTATGTTGTTATAATTTTTCTATTCTATTATTATCATTGTTAATTTCTTACTGTGCCTAATTTATAAACTAAACTTTACCATAGGTATCTATGTATAAGAAAAGACATAGTATACACAGTCTTGGATTCAGTATTGTATATGGTTTCAGGCATTCACTGGGGCTCTTGGAACATATCCCCCATGGATAAGGAGGGATGACTGCAGTCTCATGATTAATTACCTGTGCATACAAGTTTTTGTAGTTTTGTCAGGGTAACTCTAGACAAATTTCTAGAAGTGGGATTCCTGGGTCAAAAGTAAAAGAAAA
>NW_007728816.1:0-1197 GCF_000696425.1 Galeopterus variegatus
TTAGAATTTTGATTGAAATTGCAAATTAATTTGGGGAGGGCTGACATCTTTCTGGTATCAAGTCTTTCTATTCAGGAGCATGATATATTTCTTCATTTGAAATATTCTACATTAAATTCTTCCATATGTTTACAACTCCTACCTAACTTATAGATTGAGGGGGGAGGGGTTTAAAAGGTCTTTTGCATTTTCTAATAAGTAATCGTTGTTCAGAATTTTCATCAGCAAAAATGGAAGTAAGATGATAGAAATGAAATTTTCAAAGTTCCAGAAACAAAAATTAGCAATCTAGAATTATGAAATCATATATGAAATTTCAAACTAAATCTTTTAAAAATGAGAGCTGAATTATCAAAGGAAACCAATTGATATATCCACCGGCAGATTCTCATTAAAGAAAATTTTCAAATGATATAGAAAAAAGTGATTCCGGATGGAAATTATGAATTTCAAAAATGAATACAAAGCATTAAAATATGCTTTAAAAAGACAAATAAACAAAATACTTATGTTTTATCTCATTTGAAGTAACATAGAATTTAAATATAAATTTANTGGCCTCCCCTCATATAAGTAATTTGTTTACCTAAGTTGGTGAGTTCTTGTTTATGTTTTTACACTTTTACTGCATCTACATGCATCTATAAACATTGCATTCCTTAATGATTTGGCCATGTTGTATCTTACTTAAAATACTTGACCCTACATAATGATTTACATATATCATCCTATATCTACTTCTTCAACCTTTTACATTTCACTTTTTAGATTTAGATCTTTATCTAAAATCTACTTTTAAATATTGTAAGGTAGATTTTAAATTTTACTTTTTTCTGTGTTAAGTTTAGTGTCCTAACACATTACTAAATAGTGCTTTACCACTGATCTATAATGTCTATACTGTCATGTACTAAGTGCATGGATTCATTTCTGAGCTTTGTCTTCTTTAGTTTTTATCCCTAAATAAAGTCAAAGATACCTATCACCAGAGCTTTGTAATGTCTTGGTATTGTGTAGAGAAAACCTTATATTACTGTTCTTAACATTCTGTGATATTTTCTGGGATATTTGTGGCTGACCATACCTCCATATGAATTACAGGATGTACACACATGTATGCACAAACCACAAACCTTTTAGAATTTTGATTGAAATTGCAAATTAATTTGGGGAGGGCTGACATCTTTCTGGTATCAA
>NW_007728816.1:2117-3363 GCF_000696425.1 Galeopterus variegatus
ACTTTAATGAGTCAGAAGACAAAAAAAGGAATTTAAAGAGAGGGTATAATTTTCAATGTAGTATGAAACGAGAAAAAAATTTTCAATGTAGTATGAAATGAGAAAAAAATTTTCACAGATCTAAGAAAAAAAACAGATTATGAAGGATAAATGAAAACCAAGATAGGATGGTAGTAATCAAGTGCAAATATATCAACAATTACAATAATTATAAATAGACTACTTTAAAAGACATATTGTAAAGTAAAAGGAAATATATATGAGGCAAATTTTTAAAAAATAAAACACAATTATGCTAATATCTGAGCAGAATAACAGTAAACAAAAAAAGCTGTACTAGAGACAGAGTAATTTCATAATGATAAAAGCTTCAATTCACTGCAAGTTGTAATTATTTTAATATTTTTTGCTCTGCACTCACCAACGGCAGAATTATTCTTTTCAAACACATGAGATCATTTAGAAAAATTTATTATAAGAAGATTCCAAAGCAAATCCATTCTATTTCAGAGAACTATAAGCATACAGATAGTTTTTTTCTTACCTCAGTGTATTTCATCTATAAAGCAATAGGAAACATGTTTTACATAGCCAATGCTTTAAGGAAGAAATCATAATGGATATTAGAAAATATTTGTAATCCAATGGTAATAAAAGTGCTACATATTAAAACTTGGGAATGTAGCTACAGCAAATACTTAGAAATAAACTTTGCATATACTAGTAAAGAAGATAGGATAAAATTTAATGAACCAAGTAAGTATTTCAAGAAAAAAGAGGAAGAAAATCAAACTATTCCAATGAAAATAGAAGAGAAAAAGAATAAGTACAGAAATTGATACATATTCGAGTGAGGCTCAAAAAAAAAAAAAAACAGAAGTTGATTCTTTAAAATAAATTTCAAAAAGTAATACATTTGGCACATCTCTGAGTTAAATAATTAAGAAAAAAGGGAAAACTCACAAATTAACAAAAGTCACAAAGGAGATGAAATGATAATCATAAAAAGAATAAGAGTATATTTAAAAACTTAATGCCCATAAATGTTAAAATTTAGATTAAATGAAAATTTTTCCAGAAAAATATGACAAAATTGGCTCAAGAAGAGTTAAAAATGCAAGTGATCCTATAACTATTAAAGAGACATTGCAAATTAACAGTCTCTTCTACTGAGAAAATTCCTAGCCCTAATGACTTCACTAGTATGTTAGGAGAAACATTAAAGGAACAAATGCCAATGTTTACA
>NW_007728816.1:3373-5937 GCF_000696425.1 Galeopterus variegatus
TCAAGAAAAAAGAGGAAGAAAATCAAACTATTCCAATGAAAATAGAAGAGAAAAAGAATAATTACAGAAATTGATACATATTCGAGTGAGGCTCAAAAAAAAAAAAAAAACAAGTTGATTCTTTAAAATAAATTTCAAAAAGTAATACATTTGGCACATCTCTGATTTAAATAATTAAGAAAAAAGGGAAAACTCACAAATTAACAAAAGTCACAAAGGAGATGAAATGATAATCATAAAAAGAATATGAGTATATTAAAAACTTAATGCCCATAAATGTTAAAATTTAGATTAAATGAAAATTTTTCCAGAAAAATATGACAAAATTGACTCAAGAAGAGTTAAAAATGCAAGTGATCCTATAACTATTAAAGAGACATTGCAAATTAACAGTCTCTTCTACTGAGAAAATTCCTAACCCTAATGACTTCACTAGTATGTTAGGAGAAACATTAAAGGAACAAATGCCAATGTTTACACAAACTATTCCAGAATATAGAAAAAGAAGGACCATTTAAGGATTTATTTTTTTGAAGTTACACAAATTGGATGTCAAAACCTGACAAGTGAATAAAAGGTAAATTACCGAACACTGTCACTCATAAGCACAGATGCAAAAAAGCCCTAAACAAAATATTAGTAAACTGTGTACATCAATGAATAATCATAACCTAACAAAAGAAAGTACATCATGGAAAAGTTAGGTTCATCCTAAGAACACAAGGTAGTTTAATTTAAAAATCAATGAATGAACTCATCACAAGAACAGACTAAAAGAGAAAGTGGTCTTTCTTTAACCTGGGGTTATTTTGAGGATTAGGTGAGGTACTTTAAGTTGATCTGCTGTTATTTTCAAAAAATCCCAAGTAAGGTGTACCGTGAGAGCTTTGATTGATTTCCTTAGCAATTGCTGCTTTAAATTGCACTCACTTAAGCATCTTTCAAATCTAATGCATAGGATATCCTGATAAAACTAAAGGGCAAGTTCTTCAAAATAAGTAGAGGAAAAGGTAGAAGAGCACTCCAGTGAGTGCTCAGTGAGGAAATTCTGCTAGTGTGGGTACTTTACTTTCACAAGGATTTCTATTTTATTTCTAATAGAGACATCTTTTGAAAAGCACCCTTAAATAGAAAGCGCATTTCTAATTTTGGTCAGTACAATCCATAAGCTTCTTCTGGGTATTAAATGTCATTGATTTTACAAGCAGTTATATGCTTGAATCAATTCAGTAGCACCCAAATCAACATAAATAACAGGTAATTATTTCTACTCCATCTTTATAAAACATTATTTCCCAAGAATTTCAATTAACTTTATAGTAATAATCTCATGAAATCTTGCAATTCTTAATTAACAATGGAAACTACACTTTCATTGTGTGAAAGTGGATAATTACTGAAGTATTTTGTTAGCTGCATAATTTTTGTTTTAGCTCTCTCCTCCTCTTCTCAGAATTTGAAAAGAAATGTGCCTTCATCACCTGCTTTTTAATCTTAATGTGTTTCTTTCAAATGAATAGTATTTTTAAAATCTTCAGTGTTTTCCTTTTCCCATTTTTTCTAATTAGCCATGATTTCTATACTACGTAAAGTCTCTCCTGTGAGTTTTACTAAGGCAGTGTGATTTCCAGAGAAAAGGATAAACTTAGAAGTTGGGCAGGACTTCAAATAATTATTTTGCCACTTACAAGCTGTATGTCGTTAAGCACTTTTTTTCTTGAAAGTAAAGTAAGCTTAATGGTGACTTTACTTGATCCTTGTGAGGATTAAGTTAGACAAATGTACTTAGGTCAGTTTTCACTGGTTACCAGTACAGATGTGGCATGCATCCATTCAAGTTACTCTGTTTACTAACCAAACTCTGAAACTCAACCCCAAGGAGAGATCTTACAAATTATTCTTCTGGTCACAAGAAATTTAGAAGTAAAGAAATTATGGCAAACCAGCACTATAAGAGCAGCCCAAAAGCCTGGTCTTTGTGTGTCAAAACAAAATGTTAAAAACATAATTTGCAAGGTCTCTAATTTATTTGGTTGTTTTCTTTCTGCTAATCCCTATATATATAGGTCTTCAAAACATTTTTTACCTATCCATACAAATAGTTCTTTTCAAAACACGAATGCTACAGTTTTTTTTCTTTCCATTCTTGTGTGCTTAGTAATTTCACTTTTTAAATTTCTTTTTTCTTTTATATTTAATAAATCTGTTATAAAATTTTGGTTTTTGCCTTTACTGCAAATTTCTCTAGTAACTTTATTTACCTTCTTACTTGTCCAGTGCTTTTCTCCTACTACTCTTTTTTCTATCTTAAATACTCCAGATTTTCTTTTATAATTTGTCTTTGAAAATTCCTAATATCTACACATACTGCTCTGTATATGTTGGCTTTTTAACAAATATTAACTAATGATTAGACATATAACTTTTAGAAATAAGGTACTACTAATGTGGTGTTAAGAGGTTATTATATGCCAAGCACTATTCTGTTTTATATAAATTACAGGATAACAACTCTTATAACCATTTGCAGATGAGAAAATTGAGGCATAGAGAGGTTAAAAACT
>NW_007728816.1:6538-20702 GCF_000696425.1 Galeopterus variegatus
TCATATTCTATGGATATATTCTATGTAAACCAGTCAATTTTGTTCCAGTAAAACTTGTAATTGAAAATTATTCTCTTAGAATCAGCATGCTAGCTTAGGAAAGGAAAAAAAACCTTGAGAGTTATCAGTTTAAATAAAATTAGCCTATTTGAATTTCTATAAAAGTTTTACTTAATTAGATATATGCTGTCTATCTTTGAGGATAAGGGAATATCATATTTGCATAAAATATGCAAAACTCTTTTACAAAAGTCAAATAGGAATATGTGTTAGATACAACATAAATCTCACAATTAGATGTCAAATGTATATCAACAAATCACACAGATATTTTACATGATAAAATAAAGCAACACTTCAACTTCAGCTGGAAAAAACCTATCCTCCCCCTCTCATTAAAATACAATGGTGTTAAGCAAATGATTTGTTTGAAATGAAAATAAGCCTAGAAATAATCACCACTGAAATCTCATCTAACAGATATAAGTAGTAGGAGTTATCAGTAATTTGTGTTCTCTGATATTTCATTCTTTAGTCATAGATAACACAGGCCAGAGTAAAAAATACACCAATATTGCAGACCATGAAAGTGACGAGTAAGATTTTCTTTACCAATGATATCTATTAGAGGATTTTGTTTTGTAATAACTTATGAGATCTCTATTTTACCCATTATCTGTAAATAGAAAACTCCTCAAATTGTTGGCCAACATTGATTTGGGACACTCAGAAAAAAAATATTTCCAACAAATGTGTTAGTGTAATGCAATTTCACTAAAATAAAATACTTATCTAATACATTAGAATGTGTCTAACAGTAATAATTATGATGTGTTGTGTGCATTTATTTGATATTTGGATCTATGCATAAAATAAATTTTTAGAGGCATGCAGACTTATTTTGCAGGTCTCCTGAGCTGAGGTTATAATTAACTTTTTTTGTTAAAATCCAGTCTGCTTTTAAAAATTCATCTGAACAGTAAAGTTATACTGTTATTTGAAAGGAAGAAGAGAATAACTTTCCCTAGTGAATCTGATTGGAAGAAAGCAGGAAATATGCAATTACTCAAATTGGCATTGGGCCAGAACACAGGTTAAGTCCTTGATAGTAGTGAAGAAAACCAGAGATTTTTGGATTCATAATAGGTCATAGCAATTTACAAAGTTAAAAAACAAAAATGAGAACAAAACAAAACAAAAAAAGAGGAAGGATGAAGTGCTTAATACAAAACCTTTGATATTCGTTTAATGAGAAGCAAAGGTAAGGCTGAGTAATTACTTTCTATAGAAAATTACTCTGTGGTTTCATCTCTGATTGAAAAAAAAACATAAGAGGTAAAATGTGTAAATTATTCAGTGTTTGGAATAGTGTCAGTCATATAGTATTCTCAAAAATTACAAGAAAATTGAAACTGTGATCATGGTAAAGTTGTAAATAATTTCACTCATAATTTTTGTATTAGCGATGGACACCCTCTGGCAATTAATTTTGTTTCTAGAAATCTGTACTAAGAAGATAATGAGAGATGAGGTCAAAGATTTATGTGCACAGATGTTGATTAAAATATTATTTATAATAGGCAAATTTTGCAAACAAACTAAAAGTCTAATAAAAGGGACCAGGTAAATAAATCAATATACATTCCAAACTACACCATAACTCTGTGCACCAAAATAACATACTATTTCCTTCATTTCTTATTTGATTTTAATTTGTCAATATACAATATAGTTGATTTTTGTGTCCCTTTATCCATTCCACCTTTTCCTCCCTCCCTCTTCCCCTTCCTTCCATCAATATTGTATCTGTTCACATGTCTTAACACAATCAAGGAATTGTTGTGATTGTTGTGTCTTTTTTTCCCACCCACCTCCCATTAGTTTATTTACTTATTTATTTTTATGCGCTCCCACAAATAAGTGAGAACATGCAGTATTTCTCTTTATATGCCTGCCTTATTTCACTTAATATAATTCTCTCTATGTCCATCCATGTTGCTGCGAATGGTAGCATTTCATTTCTTTTTATAGCAGAGTAGTATTCCATTGTGTAGATATACCACATTTCCCTTATCCACTCATCTGATGATGAGCATTTAGGCTGGTTCCAGTTCTTGGCTATTGTAAATAGTGCTGCAATAAACGTGGGAGTATAGGTATCCCTTCAATATGATGATTTCCATTCCTCTGGGTATATACCCAGCAGTGGAATAGCTGGGTCATATGGTAGATCTATCTGTAGTTGTTTGAGGAACCTCCATACCATTTTCCATAAAGGCTGCACAATTTTGCACTCTTACCAGCACTGTAGGAGGGTTACTTTTTCTCTGCATACTCATCAGCATTTATCATTCTCAGTCATTTGGATATTAGCCATCCTAACTGAAGTGAGATGGTATCTCAAAGTGGTTCAGTAGGAGGATTACTTTTTCTCTGCATACTCATCAGCATTTATTATTCTCAGTCATTTGGATATTAGCCATCCTAACTGAAGTGAGATGGTATCTCAAAGTGGTTTAGATTTCCTTTTCCTGAATGCTGAGTAATGTTGAGCATTTTTCATGTGTCTGTTGGCCATTCATATATCTTCCTTTGATACATGCCTAATTCACCTCCTTTACCCATTTGTTAATTGGGTTACTTGTTTTTTTACTGTTAAGTTGTTTGAGTTCCTTGCATATTCTGGTGATTAGTCCTTTCTCAGATGTATATTTTGCAAATATTTTCTCCCACTCTGTTGGTTGTCTTTACACTCTGTTAATTGTTTCTTTTGCTGTGCAAAAGCTTTTTAGTTTGATATAATCCCATTTGTTTATTTTTCCTTTGGTTGCCTGTGCTTTAGGGGTCAAAATCATGAACTCTGTACCCAATCCTACTTCCTGGATTGTTTCTCCCATGTTTTCTTTAAGGAGTTTTACTGTTTCTGGATGTATATTTAATTATTTAATCCATTTTCAGTAGGTTTTGGTATATGGTGAGAGGTATGGGTTTAGTTTCATTCTCCTACATATGAATTTCCAATTTTCCCAGCACCATTTGCTGAAGAGGTAGTCTCTTCCCCAGTCTGTAGACTTGGTATCTTTGTCAAAGATCAGATGGCTGTAGGTGCATGGGTTGATTTCCGGATTCTCTATTCTGTTCCATTGATCCATGTGTCTGTTTTTATGCCAGTACCATGCTGTTTTGGTTACTATCAATTTGTAGTATAGTTTAAAGTCAGGTAGTATTATGTCTCCAGCTTTATTATTATTATTTTTGCTCAGGACTGCTCTGGCTATTTGTACTCTTTTGTTTTTCCATATGAATGTAAGGATTGTTTTATCCATTTCTGAGAAAAATGACTTTAGAAATTTGATGGGGATTGCATTGAATCTGTAGATCACTTTGGGTAGTATGGACATTTTCACAATGGTATTTCTTCCAATCCAAGAACATGGAATATCTTTCTATCTTCTTGTGTCCTCTTCAATTTCTTTCAACAGTGGTTTGTAGTTCTCAATGTAGAGATTTATCACATCCTTGGTTAAATTTATTCCTAGGTATTTTATGTTTTTGGTGGCTATTTTAAATGGACTACCTTTCTTATTTCTTTTTCTGTTGGTTCATTGTTATAATATAGAAATCCTACTGATTTTTGCATGTTGATTTTGTATCCTGCAACTTTGCTGAAATCATTTATTAACTCTAAGAGGTGTTTTGTAGAGTCTTTATGCTGTTCTATATATAGGATCATGTCATCTGCAAACAGGGACAGTTTGACCTCATCTTTTTCAATCTGGATGCCTTTTATTACCTTCTCTTCCCTGATTGCTCTGACTAGTACTTCCAACACTAGGTTGAATAGGAGTGGTGAGAGTGGGCATCCTTGTCTTTTCCCTGTTCTTAAGGGAAAGGCTTTCAGCTTTTCCCCATTCAGGATGATATTGGCAGTTGGGCTTATCATATATGGCTTTAATTGTGTTGAGATATTTTCCATCTATAACTAATTTGTAGAGAGTCTTTATCATGAATGAATATTGAATTTTGTCAAATGCTTTTTCAGCTTCTAGAGAGATGATCATGTGGTTTTTGTCTTTGATTTTATTGATGTGGTGTATCACATTTATTGATTTGTGTATGTTGAACCAACCTTGCATCCCTGGGATGAATTCCACTTGATCATGGTGTGTAATTTATGTATGTTTTGCTCTATTCTACTAGCAACTATTTTATTGAGGATTTTTGCACCAATATTCATCAATGATATTGGCCTATAGTTTTCTTTTTTTGTTGCATCTTTGTCTGGTTTGGGTATCAGGTTGATGTTTGCCCCATAGAAAAAGTTTGGGACAGTGGCCTCTGTTTTAGTTTTTTGGACTAGTTTGTAGAGAATTGGTATTAATTCTTCTTTAAAGGTTTGGTAGAATTCTGCAGTGAAGCCATCTGGTCCTGGGTTTTTCTTTGTTGGGATACTGCTTCAATCTCTTCGATTGTTATTGGTCTGTTCTGATTTTCTATGTCTTCTTACCTCACTCTTGGTAGTTTGTGTGTGTCCAAAAATTTATCCATTTCCTCCAGATTTTCAAATTTGTAGGCATATAGTTGTTATAGTAGTCTCTAATGATTCCTTGTATTTCTGAAGTATCAATTGTAATATCATTATTTTCATTTCAAATTTTTGTTATTTGTGTCTTCTCTCTTCTTTTTTTAGTTAGCCTTCCTAATGGTTTGTCAATTTTATTTATCTTTTTTAAAAAAACAACTTTTTGTTTCATTGATATGTTGTATCATTTTGGGGGTGTCTATTTCATTTAGTTCCACTCTGATCTTAATTATTTCTTTACATCTACTAACTTTGGATTTGTATTGTTCTTGCTCTAGTTCTTTAAGGTGAAGTGTTAGGTTGTTTACTTGCCATCTTTCCATTCTTTGAGATAAGCATGTAGTGCAATAAATTTCCCCCTTAGTACTGCATTTGCTGTATCCCACATGTTTTGATATGATGTGTCATTATTTTCATTAGTTTCAATAAATTTTTTGATTTCCTGTTTAATTTCTTGTTGGACCCATATGTCATTAAGTAGAATGTTGTTTATTTTCCATGTATTTGCATAGTTTCCAGAGCTTCATTTGTTATTGATTTCTAGTTCTAATCTGTTGTGGTCAGAAAAAATACATGGAATAATTCCAATTTTTTTTTTAATTTGTTGAGACTTGATTTGTGACCTAACATGTGGTCTATCCTGGAGAATGTTCCATGTGCTGAAGAGAAGAATGAATATTCTGACATTGTTGGATGAAATGTTCAGAATATTTTGGCCAAGTCCAATTGGTCTAAAGTGTTATTTAGGTCTTGTGTTTCTCTATTGATTTTTTCCCTAGATGATCTGTCCAATGTGGAGAGTGTGGTGTTCACATCCCCACTATTAGTGGTATTAGTGTCTATCTCTTTCTTTAGGTCTAATAGTGTTTGCTTTATAAATCTGGTTGCTCCAAAGTTGGTTGCATAAATATTTATAATTGTTATGTCTTCTTGTTGGATAGATCCTTTTATCATTGTATAGTGGCCTTCTTTATCATTTTTTATGGTTTTTGGTTTAAAGTCGATTTTATCTGATATAAGAATAGCTACTGCAGCTCTTTTTACATTTCTATTTGCATCGTATATCTTTTTCCATCCTTCCACTCTTAGGCTATGTGTGTCTTTATAGGTGAGGTGGGTCTCTTGAAGGCAGCATATTGTTGGGTTCATCTTTTCAATCCAATCAGTCAGTCTGTGTCTTTTAAGTGGAGAATTCAAACCTTTTACTTTGAGAATTATTGTTTAAACATATTGATTTATTCCTGGCACTATACTGATTTTTGCTTAGATGATTTAAATATCTTTTGTTCCTTTCCTTCTGATTTACTGATTGTCTTTTGTGTTTGTTGGTTTCTTGGAATAGTGGATAAACATTTTTTTTCTCTCTTTATTGTTAACATTTTATTTTATTGGTGAGTTTTGTTCTATCTTGAACACTCATGGTGGTGATGGTTGTTTTTCAGGTACTAGCCTCAGTACTCCTTAGAGAATTTCTTGTAAGACTGGTCGTGTGGTAGTGAAGTCCCACAGTTTTTGTTTGTCTGGAAGATATACTATTTGTCCTTCATTTCAGAAGGATAGCTTCGCTTGGTAGACTATTCTTGGCTGGCAATTTTTGTCTTTTAGTATTTTGAATATATTATTCCATCCTCTTCTGGCTTTTAGGGTTTCCAATGAAAAGTCTGATGTTAGCCTGATAAGGATGCCCTTATAGGTGACTTAATGCTTCTCTCTTACAGCTTTTAAGATTCTCTCTTTGTCTTTGAGTTTTGCCAATTTGATGATAACATGTCTTGGAGAGGTCCTTTTTGGGTTGAATATGTGGGAGATCTTTGAGCTTCCTGTGTCTAAAGATCCGTATCTCTCCATCTACCTGGGAAGTTTTCTGCTATTATTTCTTTGAGTACATTTTCAATGCAATTTCTTTTTTCTTCTCACTCTGGAATACTTATGATTTGGATATTGGAGCACTTGAGGTTATCTGTTATCTCTCAGATTTTCTTCAAGTTTTTAAATTCTCATTTCTTTTTTATTTATTTATTTATTTATTTATTTTTGTCTGCCTGTGTTATTTTGGACAAGCCATCTCAAAGTCAAATATTCTCTCTTCTGCTTGATCTAGCCTGCTGGTTAAGCTCTCTGTAGTGTTTTTTATTTCATTGTATGAATCCTTCAGCTCCACAAGCTCTGCTACATTCTTTTTCAGGGTATTGATTTCTTTGTACATTTCCTCTTTCAGGTCCTGTATACTTCTTTCCATTTCATTATAGTGTCAAACTGAGTCTTCTTTTATCTTCATTTAGTTTCCTAAGGATTGTTGCTGGAAATTCCTTTTCAGTCATTTCAAGGACTTCCTGTTCTATAGGGTCTAGAACTTGAGAGTTGTTGTATTCCTTTGGAGGTGTCATACTTTCTTGGTTTTTCGTATTTCTAGTATTTCGCTGATGGTGTTTAGTCATTGCGGGTAAGGCTATCCTTATCTACTTGTTACACCCAGGGAGTTTTGTTGGGGCTCAGCTTCCTGTTTCTGCCTCAGTGCTGGGAGTCTTCAGTGGCTGTGGCCTCTCTTGTGGGGGGAAGGAACTCACCTGGCTGGGTCTAGGGGTCCCACACACACAGAGCATGGCAGGAACTCTGTAGCTCCACTGCTGCCTAGGTCCCAGGGGGTTGGTGGTGGCTGCAGCCTCTCTCAGTGGGGGGGAGACTTGCCTGGCTGGTTGCCTGGGGGTCCTGGCATGTGGAGGTTGGTAGGAACTCCACTGTTCCACTGCTGCCTTGGTCCTGGGGGGTCAGCAGTGGCTGTGGCATCTTTCAGAGGGTCAGGACTTGCCTGGCTGGTGGCCTGAGGATCCAATGCATGCAGAGGGTGGCAGGAACTCTGCAGCTCTGCTGCTGTCTCAGGTCCCAGGTGGTCGGCAGAGGCTGCAGCCTCTCTTGTGGAGTGGGGACTCCCCAAATAGTGTACTTTTAGAAATATTTAAGAATAATGAAAATAACTTGTTTCTATAATATATATTTTATAAATATAAAGCACTTACAATTATATAAAAATGTATCCAGGTATTTATGTAAAGGAAAATATGGGAAATAAAATTATTTTTAAAATTTCATTGAGATTATTTTTGAATTTGGAATTAAGACAAAACTAAAATAATTTTCTCTTCCTGTGATAAACATTTCTGTGGCAAAGAATACATTCCTGGTGTGCATGCGTGCGTGCGTGCGTATGTGTGTGTTTGCTAAGCAAGAGAACCAGCAAGAATATCTAAATTACTGCGCCTGCTTCTGGAAATTATGACTGAACCAACTAAGCAGTTTACGTGCGTGCGTGCGTGCGTGTGTATGTGTGTGTTTGCTAAGCAAGAGAACCAGCGAGAATATCTAAATTACTGCGCCTGCTTCTGGAAATTATGACTGAACCAACTAAGCAGTTTACTTACCAAGACTAATTGCTTTAACTGCTTACTCATAAAGGCAGAGTTCAGAACCTCCACTTTTTCATACCCACCAAGCTAGAGTTACAATGTTATAAATTCTTCATGATCTCAACTAATTTCATTAGTTGTGAGACACACCTCAAAATTACTCGGCTCATGTTCTAAGACTCTATACATAACTCTGTTCTAATTTCCCATTTACAGTCATTAATAAATTTAGCTTTGTTTGATTTAGCAGATTCTTTGATTTTTTGCTTTTCTAGCAGTGACTTGATAGAATTAATCATTTTAATTTTAATTTTCAAAAATATTTTACAAATTTCTCCAATGAATATATATTAATTTTATCAAAAATCTTTATTAAGTAAATAAAATGTTCTATTTAGTTATTAAATATGACCCCTAATCATGAAAAAAAACTTTTATAGGAGATTCACTTAAATAAACTAGTATATTTGGGAGGTATGGAATATTTTTCAACACATTTTAATTAACTTAATAGCATATTTTTCCACTCCGCTCTCCAGTTTACTTTCTTCCTCTCTCTTCTTCTCTCTCTCTCTCTCTGCCTTTCATCACCGGATTATAGGAACTAAATAAATGAATGCAATTTAAAAGCTAGCATTGTTTTGGGGTTTTTTTCATGTCTTCCACCCACAAATTTTATGTCTTTTCCTTCACTTTTTTTTATTCAAGCATATTACACATATTGTGGAGTGCAAAGTTGAATATCAGTACACATAAAAAAATGTATGATGATCAAATCAGGGTAATTACATTATTCATCAATACAAAACTTAATCATTTCTTTGTTCTGAGGACATTCAATCTCCTCTCTATTTATTTATTTATCTATTCATTTATTTATTTTTGTTATACATACATGTGGGGTACAATGTTAATTTTCAGTATATTTAGCTTATTCATCATTACAATACACAATCATTCTTTGTGTCTGTTGACCAATTTCTCATTAGCTTCCCTCCGTCTCCCCTTCCACTGCCCTTTTCCACCTCCAGTTTTCTAAAAGTTCAAATTATTATTGTGATTGTTGTTTCTTTCTTTCTCTCTGTCTCTCCTTATTGTTCATTTGTTTATTTATGGATTCAGCTCCCAGCTATGAGTGAGAACATGTGGTATTTCTCTTTCTGTACCTGGGTTGTTTCACTTAGAATAATTTTCTCCAGGCTCATTCATGTTGATGCAAATGGTAGAATTTCATTCTTTTTAATGGCTGAGTAGTATTCCATTGTGCATTTATACTACAATTTCCTTATCCAGTCATCCATCTATGGACATTTTGGTTGGTTCTATTGCCTAACTATTGTAAATAGAGCTGCAATAAACATAGGAGTGCAATGACTTTATGAGTAACACTCAATCTCCTCTCTTAAGAGCTAGCATTTTTTACATTTTTCAAGCTATCTTAAAGGAGTACTCGATACTTATTACATGAGAGATTAGGAGTGTGTTGTGTGTGTGTGTGTTTGTGTGTGTGTATTTGTGTGTGTGTATTAATGAAAGAGAAAGGAAGATTCTATGTGTATATGTGTCTTGGTTTGCTTTTAGACAAGAATCTAGCCAGCAGGAAAACAGATATAAGTAACCAGATATAAGTTATCACTATTTTTGCCTGAATAAGTTCAACTGAATGAAATTGGAAGGAAAAAAATGAAACATAAGTTCACTGCATTGAAAGATGGAAGCTCATTCCATATAATTACTGCTATTACACAGTCACAAAATTTATACTCTTTCTCTCTTTTGGGTGTGGTGGTTGAGGGATGTATAATTTTTTATATATATTCTAAAGTAATACATTTTTAATATAGACAATGTTTTTTAAATATACACAAAAATGTAAGATTCTAAGTAATCTCAATACTTTTTCTTTCTAGTGTGGTTGTAATATGTAATTTAAAAAATAAAATCCCCTCATTATCCCAATCACATAGGCAATTTTTTTTTTTTTTTTTTGAGACCGGCCGCACCGCGCTCAGCCAGTGAGTGCACCGGAGGCCATCCCCATATAGGATCCGAACCCGCGGCGGGAGCGCTGCTGCGCTCCCAGCGCCGCACTCTCCCGAGTGCACCACGGGCTCGGCCCTAGGCAATTATTTTTAATGGCTTTTAAGACTTTCCAATTTTTGTATGCATACACACAGACAGTTTTTTTTTTAAGTGTCCAATTGCACTTTCACCTTAGTATTTTGTTGGATAGAGTTCTAAAAAAGCTTTTAAGACTTTCCAATTTTTGTATGCATACACACAGACAGTTTTTTTTTAAGTGTCCAATTGCACTTTCACCTTAGTATTTTGTTGGATAGAGTTCTAAAAATATATTGCTAGGTTATGGGTTATGCACACACTGCATTTTTATAAATGTCCAATTACTCCTTGAAATGGTTATACAAATTTATACTCTCACAAAGACTAGGAATATTACTTTTCCCACATTGTGAATAATACTGGTTGTTCGCAATTCTTGTTGAGGTGAGAGACAAAATAAAGTGGTTTCTTATTTTATAAAATTTGCACTTTTCTGAATTTTAAGTCTCGAATAGCATGTCTTGCACTGTTTTCTATCTTGTTTATTTTCTTCAATTGTATATTCATGAATATGCTTTTTAAAAATATAAAATGTATACTAACTTAAAAATTCTAGTATTGGTAGTAATTACAAATGAAACATGAACATTACTCTCTGGATACACATGAATATATAGTGTTCTGTCAATAAACTTTTTTATTAAGTTGAACCATGTGAAATTATCATTTTGTAGGTTAAAAAGCAATAGATATTGTCAATTTCTTATGGTTCATCCTAACATATTTACCAAAAATTATATGAAGTGTTAATGTGAAACAGTTCATATTTATATATTTAATTATGCTGAATATTCACACCATTTATTACTTGATGGGTGCGTCACATACAATACTGATTTCTAGATTAAATTAATTTATAAAACAAAATTTAAATGCAAAGAAAAGAGTCATATTTTGGAAGAAAGCTCTCTTACCCATATTTTGAGTTATTTCTCACACATACTAAATTCTTGGTTAGAATTTTTTTATTTACCACTTCAAAATAATTGAAAAGAAATAATCTTTATGGAAGTACTGAATGACAAAGTGCATTTCTTGACCAAGTCATTAAATGAGATAAATTATTATTAAAAGTTATCATCCAATTACTGTAATGGTTAGAGTAATAAATACTTTTCATATTCTTAATGAGAAACTATGCCCCAGGACATGAGGCTAAGATTGTTAAAGCACAAAAGCTCTTTAGGGATATGCATGTGTTTTCAAATTAAATAAATCATATTTTAATAAATCTGAATCCAAATATTAAAGTAATTCTGGTTTGAGTAACTATTTTCAAAAATTATTCTTAGCTGGGAAGCCTATACTTATTGCTAGATTTAACTTCATGGTTTATTATTTTTTAACTGAATAAAAGAAAACTTACTTGATAGAGCCATTTTTAAGGTTTGTTTTCAACTTTAATGAGATGGAGTGCTGTGCTTTAATTGCTTCAGTGATTCACATTTTATAATTTAAAAGGGCGATGCTTGATATTGTCAAGTAATCCTTAACAACCATTCATAATAATTAAATGTATTTTCCTTCTAATATAGCAGTTCAGTAGTTTACATATGTTACAAGCCCAAGCTTGTATACGTAATGGCTATTATTATTAATCTCCTACACATATTATGGTTTTATGTAAAACGAAAATGAAATGGCATTATAGTCTATAACAGGAGCATAAAACTAGCAACTCAAATGAGTCAATTGATCTTAAACCCATGAAGTGACGTGTCCTGGCATGGCCATCCAACTGCTTTTATTTATTAATTTATTTATTTTGGGTGGCTGGCCAGTACTGGGATCCAAACCCTTAGACCTTGGTGTTACATGACCTTGCTCTAACCAACTTAGCTGACCAGCAAGCCATTCAGGAGTATAAATCTGAATTCCTGAAAAAACAAGAATTAAGATAACTGATGCCTCATTAATACAGCAAGACCACTTCCTGGAAAAAACAAGCACAGACAGCTCATTTCCCACACAGTACCTAATCAGTCAGCAGAAATATCACTAGCCAACGAGCACAATTTATTGTAGCTAGACTTTGATTTCCCTATTAATTGACAGAGACTCAGTATTTTCAACTCTAAAAAAACAAACCAAACCAACCAAACAAACAAATAAAAAACCCAAAAACCAAGCAAGCAAAAAACAACAACAACAACAAAATGATTCCCTAATTTTCCTCCTGGAAATAGATCCTTATAATATCCCTTCCACAACAATTGTTCAAAATTCTTAATTTGGCATACAAGAATCATTATAAGTGCTCAGTATCATGTTTGTATGCTGAGGACATAATTCATTTCTCTTCCTGTTGTGGAAAAGTTTTCAGTATAAGATTCTAAGAGAGGGAAAAAGTCAGATCATAGTAGGGTTCCTTGTCTCTCTCCCCAGAGATTCATCAGTAGTAACCACCCTCCAGTTTTAAAGGTTTGGAAAAGAAAAATTTTGCGAATTTCTAAATGGGAAAATGCAAGCTTTACTTATTTTATTTATTTTTTTTACTTGCTTGTTTTGAATTGTAGGTCTTATTAATGGTATGGATGTGTCTACGCTTAATATAACATTCAAAAACAAATTTGTAGAAAAGAGTTAGCCTGAGCTTTGAACACTGGATTTTTTAAAAGTTCTTTTTAAAGGGGAGATTTAGTGTATATTGTAAATATTATCCACATTTTATTAGTTTTTGCTTTACGCTTTGTTGTGGGAAATTATTTTATATGCACATAGAGTTGAGAGTGACTGTGAGAATAAATTATAAAATTCTAAAATTCTGTCTTAAAATTTTGAATATTGCTCTGCTGTGTAGAGGTGGAATGAAAGGGATGTTAGGTAATCGATGTAAATAAAATTAAATTTCTGTCTTTGTGTTATTGCATCATGTAAAAAGGATCGAACATATTTTTCTCAAATTTGAAACATATGTCTGGGATGTTCTATTTTAAAATATTGTCTAGTGGCTTACGCAATTGTCACTTTAGGCACTTTACCAGGCACCTCAAAGCTTAAGGCTGTCATCTTCTGTAATAAATGAAACTGAGGTACAGGGAGAGGCCCATATGCTTGCTAAATGGGACAGATGCCTCATATGCATGATGATGCTACTGAGAAAACACAAACGGGTTTCAGTAGGTGTGCCCAAGTCGAATTAACGAAGGCAGACACTGATTGCAGGCTGCTTCTCACAAGGGCAACGGTGGATAACAAGAGGTACATATTCATTTTAAATGGCTTACTGTTTTCCCAAACAGCTAAAATCTAGGTTTCAGAAAGAAGATTTCATAATTAGATTTAAATGAATACTATCTGTTAGAAGAAAATTACTAGAGAACCATAGCTGGATTTGTGTTGAGGGTGATCCTGACTAAATTCAGTCATTTCAATAAGAGAAATATTAGTGACATATTATAAAATATAGTGTTAAATATTTTTCAAAATTAATGAGTATTTTGCATTCTGGTTCTGAAGATATTTTCCCACATTTTTCATTGAAGAAAAAGTATCTTAAATATAACTGAATTTAATTATTCAGACCACTATTCTTAAATCACCGGTTACAATTCTCTGTTTCATGGATAAAAATGTACTGAGGCTAGATCATATACTTAGAAATACCTCTAACATGTTACCTGTTTTTATAAGATGCACAGAGTTAGTGTACTGAAACTTAACTCAGGAGAGGAAATGAATTACTGCAATTTAGTAAGTTTCTTCTATGTTTATAGTATTTTGTAATCGGGTTCCATCCATGAATGCTAAGCAATCAGTTTTAGAGTAAGAAAGAAATGGGTTTAATTGCTAGCTTGGATACATACTAGCTGTGTGGTATTGGACTAGGTGCCTCAGTTTTATCATCAGTAAAATGGGAATGACTAGTACCTACCTCTTGGGGTTATATGTAATTAGAACAAATTGCAATTAGAGTAAGAAAGAAATGGGTTTAATTGCTAGCTTGGATACATACTAGCTGTGTGGTATTGGACTAGGTGCCTCAGTTTTATCATAAGTAAAATGGGAATGACTAGTACCTACCTCTTGGGGTTATATGTAATTAGAACAAATTGCA